>NW_009698056.1:2760-2995 GCF_000703405.1 Apaloderma vittatum | reverse complement strand
GGGTTTTGTGGTCCTTCAAGGCGTGAGCTGCTCCCCTTTGCCCCCCTCCCCGGGCTCCGAAAGGAGGAGGAGGATGGTGGAGGTGAGGAATCACCGAGCTGGTGTTCTCTGGATCTTCTTTTCCGGAGTTTTCCCCAGGGTGCTGTGGGAGGGGGAGCGCCGAGGGGAGCTCTCGGGGGGCTCTCTCTGTTTTCACGGCTGGCTCCGGGGTGGAGTTTGGGGGGGAACCAGTCAT
>NW_009698056.1:1849-2639 GCF_000703405.1 Apaloderma vittatum | reverse complement strand
CAGGACTGGGGTGAGGGTGCCAGCACCTACAAGCTGCACCCACCCTGGTTTTATTTTGCACCTGAGAGTCCCCCGGGGCCGTGTCCTGTCCCCTGAGGTTTGGGGGTGTTGGGAGAATGTCCTGCCCGGTTTGGTTCACTGCTGGGAGCCGGGTTCGTTAATGGCTGACTAATTAAACAAAGCAGAGATAAAGGGAACCTGACCTGAGCTGAGGAATGTGCAGAGCTCTGGGAGTGCGCTTAACCCCTTCCTCTGTCCGTGGAGAGCCCTGAATCCCCCTCCACACCTCTGGCTCGGCCCCCAAAACTGTATTTTTTTGCCAGTCCCAGGCTGATGGGGAGGCCAATTAACTTAACGAGCGGCGAGGCTGATGGGTTATCCTCCAGGAAGATTTTCTTCGCGCCTCCAGTAGTTAACGAGCGGGTTTTTTCGGCAGCATCCCGCTCAGAAATTCAGCCGTTGGTGCCCAAAAGCCCCTTGGCCGCCCAGACAAGGGATTTCTGCCGAAGGGAAGCGGCTTCTGGTGCAGGGGAAAGGAGGAACCAGCCTCGCTTTTCCTTTTGGGGTGCTAAGAAATGCTTCTTACTCCCCGAAACGCTCAGATGGAAGCGACGGGGAGCCGACACGAGGCTCACCGTGGCTGTAGGGGCTCGACCTGAACCTTTATGAAGATTTCCTGGCCCCGGATGGGATTCCCCGACGCGGTTTCGTAAGGGGCAAGCAGGACGGAGGAGGAGATGTCCACGATGGACGGGAGATTTCTTCAGAAGAATCTCAAAAAAGGCCAAAA
>NW_009698056.1:312-1816 GCF_000703405.1 Apaloderma vittatum | reverse complement strand
GCGGGGGCGAAGGGATCGTCTCGGGAGCCGTCGGGTTTCGCACCAGGGCGGGCTGTCGGAAGTGGATTCGGGAGGCTCAAAAAATTGGAGGAAACGGCCTCGATCGCCGCCCAAAAGCAGTGAAAGTGGGGAAAAAAAAGCGCTTCGCTCGCCGCTCGTCTCCCTTCTCCAGGGATGCTCGATGCGTGAGGGAAAAAATCAGAATTTAAGGTCATGAAGTGTTTCGAGTCGCCGATCTTTCCCCTTGACTCCCATCTGATAGCTCCGACCTGTTTCTCATTGAGCTTGGGGTGGATTTTTCCTACCGCAGCCCAGAAATTTGCTCCTTTTTCCCAGCCGGGAGGCGCCAGCACCGACTCCCGCCACCTGCTCCGCTGCAGAAATCCCCGACGCGCTTCCAAAAGCCCCCCAAGAGTGGGATTTGGGGTTCAGGGGAGGGTGTCCCTTGGAGCCTCAGAGCGTGAGCAAGCTGCTGTTGTGCTGCGGGTGTTTATAGCAGGAAAATCATCGTCGTGTCCACCCTGGGGGCCGGGGCTGATCTTCCTGCTGGTTTGTTGAGTTTGTAACTTAAAACGGGGCTTCGAGAGCCGCCCTTTTACCTCCAGGCTTGGCCTTCGTCACCCGCGTCCAGCCGAGCCCCCCGCCGTGCTCGCAGGCACACCCTGTGGATTTATTTAAAAAAAAAAACCACAAACTGGCGTAATCTCCTAGCTTTTAATTGAGATCTTCCAGCTTTTAATCAGGATTTCCCGAGTTTGAGTCCAGATCTCCCAGCTTGTGATTAGATTTCCCAGCTTTTGGTGGAGATTTCCCAGCTTTTAATTGAGATCTTCCAGCTTTTAATTGAGATCTTCCAGCTTTTAGTCAAGATTTCCCAAGTTTGAGTCGAGATCTCCCAGCTTTTAATTGAGATTTCCTAGTTTTTAATTGAGATTTCCTAGTTTTTAATTGAGATTTCCTAGCTTTTAATTGAGATTTCCTAGCTTTTAATTGAGATTTCCTAGCTTTTAATTGAGATCTCCTAGATTTTTATTGAGATTTGGTTGTTTTAATTGAGATCTTGGCAGCTTTTCCTTGAGAGCTGAGGATCGCCAAGGCGACGGCACATCCCGGGGTGCCCTGCGGAGCCTCCGAGGGGACGTGCTGCTGCTCTGACACCCCACCGAAAGCCCCCTCCGGACCCCTCCGGTCGCTCTCAGCGTTTCTTTCGCTGGAGAAACGCGCAGAATCGGTCACCTCAGCCCCAAAGACGGCGATCGCTGCCGAAGCGAGGGGGCTGAGCCCACCCAGCACGCCGCACTTCGCTTCTGCCCCTCTTTCTTTTCCCCCCCCGGCAGGTCTTGTAGCCGGCCTCAGCCATGTTCAGCAAGAAGAAGAAACGCCTCGAGATCTCGGCCCCCTCCAACTTCGAGCACCGCGTCCACACGGGCTACGACCAGCAGGAGCAGAAGTTCACGGGGCTGCCGCGCCAATGGCAGGGGACCATCCTCGAGGCGGCCAAAAG
>NW_009698056.1:0-224 GCF_000703405.1 Apaloderma vittatum | reverse complement strand
TCGGGGGGGGTTGGCGTGGCTGGTTTTGGGTCCGGAAAGCTGGGCCGGGGGTCGCTGGGCTCTCCCCGGTGAGCTGCGGAGCAGGTAAGGTGGCAGCTCTCTCTTTCTCTCCTCCCAGCGAGGGCTAAAAACCTCTTGCAGGAGCTGGAGGAAAAAACCCACCCTACAAGAAAATGCCAGGGAAAGGGTTGTCCGGTCCTTCCCGTCTCACGCTGTGTTTCCCC
>NW_009698055.1:0-1096 GCF_000703405.1 Apaloderma vittatum | reverse complement strand
TCTTCACCTACATCTTCATCTACATCATCTTCACCTTTATCTATCTATATCTTTGTATTTTTATAGCTTTATAGCTTTATATCTTTACCTTCATCTTCACCTTCACCATCTTCATCTTCGTCTTCATCTTCATCTTTCTACTTTTACCTTTGCCCCACCTTTATTTTTACCTTTAATCTTTATCTTTATCACCTTTATTTTTAGTTTTCGGGGGATTTCAGCGGGGATGACAGGCGGGCGGTGGGATGCGACACCCCGAAACGCCCCCACATCTCCAAGGGGCTGGAGGGACGAGCTTTATCTCTCCCCCGCCCTTCCCTTGTCCCCCCCAGGGTGGTACCCCAGGGGCACCCCTGCCTCTGCTGTGCTTGATGACGTCTTCAAGCGGCGGGGAGGGTTTTTTGGGGCGGGGCCAAGAAGGGCACGATCGGGGCTGATGGGGGGGAGCGGAAAGAGGGGGGGTTGGTGCGTGCAGGGGTGCTCGGGTAGGGGCTGAGTGTCCTGAATCCTGTGGAGAAAAAGGGAGGGGGAGATATAAAAACAGGGCCAGGGAAAAAAAAGAAAGGGAGAAAGGGGAGAGAAAGGGGGTAAAGGGGAAGTAAAAGGAAGTACAGGGAAGTAGATGGAAATAAAGGAAAATAAAGGGAAGTGAAAGGGAAAGAAGAAAAAAGGAGAAAAAGAGGGGAAAAGGTGAAAAAGAGGGGAAAGGTGAAAAAGGGGGGAAAAGGGGAAAGAAAGGGAGGAAAAGGGGAAGTAAAAGGAGGTACAGGGAAGTAGATGGAAGCAAAGGAAAATAAAGGGAAGTGAAAGAGAAAGAAGAAAAAAGGAGAAAAAGAGGGGAAAAGGGGAAATAGAGGGAAATGGAAAAAGGAAAAAGAAAAAGAAATAAAGGGAAGGGAAATAAAGGGGAATAAAGGGAAGTAAAGTGAAAAGAAAAATAAAAGAAAGAAGAGGAAAATGGGGGAGAGAATAAAATTTTAAAAAGGGGAAATTAAAAAAAAAAGAAAAAAGGAAAAGGTGGAAAAGGGGGGGAAAGTGAAGGAAAATGAGGGAAAAGGGCCACATCCCGCCTCACTCCGGCCTTTCCCAGCGCCGG
>NW_009698054.1:0-19565 GCF_000703405.1 Apaloderma vittatum | reverse complement strand
CAGGCCGCTGCCTGGAGCGGCGCTGACAGGGCTGCCGCGTCCCGGGGCGGGCTGCGAGTTGCAGCTGATCTGTGGTCGAAAGGAGGCCAGCCCTTACGCGGTGGGACACCTTGGAGCGAGCCGAGGTGTGGGGGGCTGCCTTGGTACCGGTGTAGCTGTAAAAACACTGTTTAAAAGTATGTGTGCTGCCTATGGGAAGGAAGGCCAGGTTTGTGCCTAAAAGCAACGACTGATAATGTTTGTGGCTGAAACTGTCTTAAAACAAAATATGTGTCTATTGCTTTTGTGTTAATGCTAGAGCTTAGTGTAACATCTGGGTGTTTAAAGAGACAGATGTTTTGTTACTGGTATCTTCGATCAAGTCAGAGGTTGTTATGGTATCCAATATAGACAAGTGTCTCTCATTCCCAAGTACTGATCTCGGGTCTTAAATTTAACTCTTGTGGAGTAAAGTTACTGTTTATTTTCTGTGTTTTCAGACTTGGTTTTATTTGTTTCTCTCGAAAATCTAATAAGCAAGATGTCTACTAATGAGAATGCCAATACACCAGCAGCTCGACTTAACAGATTCAAGAACAAAGGAAAGGATACTACAGTGAGTATTTTGATGCAATTAGTACTTTAGCTAGTCATTATCTCTTTAAACATGACTTGTGAAATCCAGGAACTTACTTGCTATGGACGTATATTCTCTAGGAAATGAGAAGGCGGCGTATTGAAGTCAACGTAGAGCTGAGGAAAGCTAAAAAAGATGACCAGATGCTTAAAAGAAGAAACGTCAGCATTTTACCAGATGATGCTACTTCTCCCCTTCAGGAAAACAGGGGCAATCAGGTAAGTAGCTACTTGGAGTAGGCATGCTTGGAGGTCTTGCAACATAAGCTCACACAGTCGTGCTGCTGCTACGAATCCCTTCTGATGTGGGGGACAGCACTACTGCATGTGTGTTACCAACTTCAGTTTATGCTAATGTCCTGGGTTTAACTAAAAACCCAGTCCTATTTAGTGTTTTTGCAAACAGTGTCTGCTGCTACCAGTGATAACACCTGATGTTTAAAGTTACTGCCTGGGACTGGTATGCAGAAAGGCTCTTGCTGGTATTTATTCCTGTAGTGCCCAAGGCCACTGCTGGCTCTGGTGTGCCACGCTGGGGGTGCTGGGTAAGGGGGGTCACAAGGAAGTAAAAGGTTGCACCCCTGGGGGGTAACAGACAGGACAGGTGACCAACGAGAGTATTTCATCCCATATATGTCATATTTAGCATAAATTGAGTGGCCTTGGTCACTACAGGAATGAATATCAGCAAGAGCCTTTCTGCATCCGAGTCCCAGGAAGTAACTGTAAACATCAGGTGTTATCACTGCTAGTAGCACACACTGTCTGCAAAAACTTGCTGCTAATTTCAGAAAATATAGGCTTTTAGAAGAGACTAAACTGAAAAGTAAAAATCACTAAATAGGACTGGGTTTTTAGTTAAACCCAGGACAGCTACCAACTCTAATGGATAATGCTCTTAAACAAAACTGGCAAAGCTATGTTTAAGTGTAGTGTGATAGTGGTGCGAAGCACTTGATTAGAAAAAGCTTTCAGTAGTTTAGATAACTGTAGATAAAACTGGTAGCTGATGAGATTTCTGGAGTATCACACAGTGGTATAATCTGTAGAAGCAAGTGGCTGTAAACTGAGGCCTGTTCATAGAAAGCCTCTGTAGTCATGAAGATGTGTATCTCTCCCAACAAAGCATTCATGTAACTTCTTATCATACAGGTTTCAGCACACTGGTCGGTTGAAGAAATAGTTAAAGGAGTTAATAGTAATAATATGGAGCTTCAGCTACAGGCTACTCAAGCTGCCAGGTAAGGAGTTTAGAGGTAACTAGTTCGGTTGTGCAAGCCAGTAACTAAGCCAGATAAAAGAATTGGCTTTTGAGCTGGAATGTCTGCTTATGGCAGCAGTTGTGGCTACTCTTATCAAACAGTACTTCAACAAACACCTGAGATGGCCTTGTATACAATGTTTAGGTACACTTAGTCATAATTTTATTGAAACCGTGTGGCTTTGGAACACTTGGAGTATCTGAACATTTTACTAGGAAGTAGTAATTCTTTCTGGTGCTTTTGAGGTGGCAAAATAAACAGTAGTTCATTTTAGAGCTGTAGGAGCAATAGTAATAAACTTTGCTATATCAGAATAAGATATTGAAGTGTGTTAATATTTGACCACAATATTTAAGTGCAGAGGTGTACCTTAGAATAATGTGAACAGTAAGCTGACTGAGGTTTGAAGTTTTCTTTCTCCTTCCAAACCTGAAATCCTCTTTAGCAAGCTTGTCGATTGCTGCAGTGCTGCTCCTGGCAATCATTAGCCTCTCTTACTGAGAAAACATCTAGCAATGCAGATGTATTATGACTCTTGCAGGTCTGCTTTATTTCAGGGTCTGGAAAGAACCTTCCATATAGTGAAGACATATCAAAACTGATGTTAAGAGATCTAGGAAGCTAGGGTTCAGCTTGGCTGTATTTCTCCTTTGTGTTGTCTTACCTTCTCTGAGTGTTAAGAGAATGCTAAAACCCTTTTACAATATGGATCTTCATACTGTTGTTGTTCAGAGCTCTGCAGGTAAAAATAATGCTTTCTGTTTGTCTTCCTCCTTAGGAAACTCCTCTCAAGAGAGAAGCAGCCCCCAATAGACAACATAATTCGGGCTGGTTTGATTCCAAAATTTGTCTCCTTCTTGGGCAGAGCAGACTGTAGTCCTATTCAGTTTGAATCTGCCTGGGCGCTTACCAACATTGCTTCTGGCACATCAGAACAAACAAAGGCCGTAGTGGATGGAGGGGCTATTCCAGCCTTTATTTCACTGCTGGCCTCTCCTCACACTCACATCAGTGAACAGGCTGTGTGGGCCTTAGGAAATATTGCAGGTATGTCGGTAGGGTACACAACTCTGTTTCAGACCTGCTCCCTTATTTAACGTTTTGTGCAGCACGCCGAGCTTCTTGAGAACTCGGCCTTAATCACTTTCAAGTAAAGACATGCTCTGCAATGTCAAGTATGCTACAGACAATTTTTTTATCTTCAGACCTGGTATAAGATGTCTCATGGAATATTTGGCAACCTGTGGGTTGTATTATGTGGATTGTTTCCACTTCAGTTTGGTTTTGATAGTGCTGTATAATCATGCTACAACACAGGGCTCCTTCACGTATTATAAAAACAAATTTGTTGCGTGACTTAACCTATGGCAGTAGTGCTTTCGTCCTCTTATTTCTTCTCATTTCATCTAATGTGACTTAAACGGTAGAATTCATCCTCTATCAAAAAATTATTCTGTATGCCCATGTCCCTCTATACTGGTCTTCATCTGACTCTTTTCCTTTTCTTAGGGGATGGTTCTGTCTATAGAGATCTGGTTATTAAATATGGTGCAATTGAGCCACTGCTGAGTCTACTGGCTGTTCCTGATCTTTCTTCTCTGGCTGTAAGTGTGCAATATGATTCGAGTTACCATTTCTAATGAGTGAGTGAAAGAGCTCAAGTAACTAAACAGTTGCTAACCATTTGTTTCAACTCTTGCAGTCTGGATATTTGCGCAATATTACCTGGACCCTCTCAAACCTGTGTCGGAATAAGAATCCTGCACCGCCCATAGAAGCTATTGAGCAGATTCTTCCAACTCTTGTTCGGCTCTTGCACCATGACGATCATGAGGTGTTGGCAGACACATGCTGGGCGCTTTCCTATCTAACAGATGGTTCCAATGACAGGATAGAAGTTGTAGTAAAAACTGGCTTGGTGCCACAACTTGTGAAACTCCTGGGATGCAGTGAACTGCCGATAATGGTAAGCTAACAGACATGCAGATTGTTGTTGCTTGATTTGAGTCATGAATTAAACTGCAGTTAGAATAGTGCTCATGTAACTGGATGGTTCTCTTTATGAATTGGAGGCTTGTTCAAGGCTCTGTGTATTAAGGCAGGACTTGAGCTTCTATCTTGTTGGGAGACTGCCCCACATGAGATGTAGTCATCAACAGCAATAGTCTATCGAGCTGCTTTACATAATTATTGGATTTAACACACAGGCCAGCACAACAGTCAACATCATTTAAAGCTTGTTTTAACTCTAAACTACTGTTGCAAATCCAAGTTTTAGGGACGGTGCTTAGGCTCTGGGCACACTATAATTATAGTATAATAAAACTGTATCAGTACTCTAGGAGATGGTTTTCCTAAGTTTGTCGTGGGTAGTTGTTTGCAGGTTGGCCTCAGGAGGTGTGCAGCCTTGCATATGCAGGCATTAAGCATGCTAATACTAGCAAGGAGCTTAAAACTCATCAGTATCTAGCATATTGTGCTATTAACCGGGAAGACTAGAGGGGAACGCCATCAGATATGACTGCTTGTTCAAACACAGATTAGATTACACCAGTTTTCTTAAGTGCTATTTTCCTATTTGTTTCAGACTCCATCATTAAGGGCAATAGGAAATATCGTCACTGGTACTGATGAGCAGACACAGATTGTTATTGACTCGGGAGCACTAACTGTCTTCCCAAGTCTCCTTTCTCATCATAAAAACAGCATTCAGAAAGAAGCAGCATGGACGATGTCCAACATCACTGCTGGACGTCAGGATCAGATTCAACGAGTTGTAGACCATGGTCTTGTGCCTTACCTCATTGGCATTCTAAGGAAGGTAAACAAAATATATTTACTACATTGAAACTTTCACTCTGACTAATAACCTGTGTTTAAATACTCTGTTTTTACTTTCACAGGGGGATTTCAAATCTCAAAAAGAAGCTGTGTGGGCTGTGACGAACTACACAAGTGGTGGAACAATCGACCAGATCGTGTATCTTGTTCAGGCTGGTGTTGTCGAACCCCTACTAAATCTCCTCTCAGCTAAAGACAGCAAAACTGTGCTAGTTATCCTGGATGCTATTTCTAATATTTTCTTGGTATGCAAATGCAATATATTCAATCACTGCCCAAGGTGTTTCTAACGATTCTCTAGTAGTTGGTGCTGTGCATCTTTCCTGAGGCTGTTCTGTGCTTGTACCTTGCAGGCTGCTGAGAAGATTAATGAGACTGAAAAACTTTGCCTCATGATTGAGGAGTGTGGGGGTCTAGACAAGATTGAAGCTCTCCAGTCGCATGAAAATGAACAAGTGTACAAAGCCTCATCCACCCTGATTGAGAAATACTTCTCAGTGGAAGTAAGTGGCTTTAGGATGTCTTATTTCCACTTTTATTTCTTATTCTAGCACTGAGTACTAGGTTAAAATGCTAATATTCTTTTTTTTCTTCCAGGAGGAGGAAGACCAAAATGTTGTACCAGAATCCACTGCTGCCAGCTACACTTTCCAAATTCAGGGCAATGCTCCAGATACTTTCAACTTCTAGGTCTTGCATATCCTGCAACCGCCTGCAAGTCATTTGGCACACAAGTTACTGCCACCTCTTTGTCTCAGTAGTTCCTCTTGTTTTTACTGTGTTTTTTTTTTTTAATGTGACCTGTAGCACTTTGTCCAACTGAAACATACTTGAACAGTTCAAAACTGTGCACACTATGTGAATTTCTAACTGTAAACTTCATTCTTTCTGAGAGATACTTGTAAATACTTTGTTCTCTTCCCGGCTCTTACTGTCCCTGTCAGGGGTAAGAATGCAAGTAGGCAGTACAGGCTTCCTGCACAGCATGAGCCACTACTTTGCGAACCTCTTCATAACCTATTACGTTGTACATCACCTACTGCTGTAATCAATACATGGAGTAGGCTTTTAAAGAGGTTTTATATTTGAAGTTCAATAAAGTGATATCAAGACATCAACCTGAACTGTGTCAATTGTTCTCTAAAATGTGACTGGCATGGTAAGTGTGCTTAATGTATAATGGCAAGAACACAGGTCTAAAGTGTGAGGGATTCGGTTCTGAAGATGGTGGTTTTAGAACACCTTGGTCACCCCAAGCTCTGATTTCTGCACATAGAAGCCTTCTCTTACTGCAGAATGAATGAGTTGCTGCTTCTCTCTAGGTATTTCAGAGAAATCCGGTTTGTTCTACCCTGTTCGAAACTGAGCTAAACTATCTTATACGTTCTGGAGAAGTACTTAAAGATGGCAGTAGCACTATGTAACTGCAGGTAATAGTGTATAGGAGGGGTAAGTATAGCTGTTAACTGTAAGTATGTTTAGGTAGCCTGAGCACAGGAATGGCTTTGGAGCAGTTTCTTGCTCGAGAGAGCAGAAATGAAGGCCTCATTCTGGAATCTATTGCACTTTCATAGCTAAAAATCTATCTTTACAGTAACCTGCTCTATCTCTAAAGGTGATTGTGAAGGGTGGGGTCTGGGCAGGAGGAACTATAGTCCTGTTTTCTAGCTTATGGAAAAACTTGGCTTGAGGTAATTCAGTAGCTGGAACCTCTGAAGAGTCAAATGTGAGTAGCTATATGGCCCTACCTCTCTGAGCTTCTCTTGCTCTTAGGATGGTACAGGTCAGTTTTTCTGGCTAGATTTTTCATAAGAATAACTTGTGTTTGAAACATAGCATGTCATTTCAGTATTGTATGTTCAGTTTTCTCCCATAGGCTTTGCCTCTCCCTTTTGCGGGGAAGGAGAGTAAAGCCACAGACAAATATAAAACACAAAAAGTAAACCTGATGATAGAATCGGGTTTGGTCTTGTGCATTGGTCAGCTTTTTGTTGTGTGCTTGCAACTCTGCATAGGTAAGTGGATATGGGTGTAACTCTCTAAATTCTTGGCTAAGAATGCCTGATTTTGAGGATGCTTTTTTTTTAAACCTGCTTCCCATTCTCATCTACTGCTACCACAGACTTCTTAAAATGAGTTACTGCTGATGTAGGTGTTGCTCTCCTTTCCATTGTTGTGGTGCAAGTCTTGCAAATGGTACCCTCCCAAAGTGGAGGCTGCTGGTTTACATGTGGGCCCATAGACTTCTCTGGGCAAGCCACTTGGGTACTGCTGGATAGGGCTAATGTTACAAAAGGGAGCAGACAAGTTGCACAAACTATGGTTAGGCAGCAGTAATATTTCCTGCAGAACAATGACATGTGAACTCACCTGTGTAAGCATTCTGCTGGGCTTTTTAAGCCAACCCAGTTCCTCCATCCAGCTTGGAGCACAGCTGTAGACACTGACACTGCTGTTACTGGTGTATTAACAGAGCCTGGCAGGTTTTACCTGTCACAAAGTAGATTGTCTTGCAAAAAAAAATCCCAATTTTCTGAACTGATTAATGATGACCTCATGCTTATTTGACTGTCACTTTAACTGATTTTTTTCTTTACCCCAGAACAAAGCTGCAGAAAGTAATAAGCTTTGATTGTATTGAAAGGCAATCAGACTAAGGGCTCGTGTAACCCTATTGCATTTTCTGCTTGCGAAGCTGACGCCAGTGTTGTCAGCCTTCTGCCTCTGTGCCTGTGCTGCCAAATGATGGGTGAGACGGAGCCGTGCCTGTGGTGCGTTCCCAGCCCCGCCAGCCTTCTGTGCCGCTGGGAGAGACCGCAGGCGGCTCCCAGCACCTGCACACGGAGCTGCAGACAGTGCCAGACTGAGGAGCAGAACGCGAGTCTGACACCACAGATACTGCGACACCCTCGGGACCAGATTATCTTAGTGGTCCCCCTGCAACGTGAAATGAACCATCTGCCTTGCTGTGCTGAAGTCTTTAATGTGCTGCAGAGAAAAATAATTAAATAAGGCTTTTATGCATCTATAGTGAAGCCTGGTGTCCTTTGCTTTATTGTTGACTGAAAACCATCAGTTTCTAAAAAATCATTATCTTCTGTGTAACCAGAGAGAAGTGAAAGAATTGACCTATATAAAAGCAATTACGCAAGTCAGTTTTTCATAAATGAAATCATTGCTTCCACACACTTTAAGTTTGTGGGTTTATAAGGGCAATGACACAATTAAAAATTCCTGAGCAATTCTAGTTCTCTAACTCTAAAATATGGCATTTTCCAGTAGAGGGTGCTACAGGCAACCTCCCAGTCGTGTTTCCTTCTAAATTGATGCAAAGTTTCATCCAGCCTGGACCACTCAGGTATGATGTACTTTATTTTCCTATTAAAAATATTGAGATAAAATACACCAGGCTACCTCTTGCAGTTACAGAAAACGTCAATGTGCTAATTTCTGAGTATTCAACTAGATTAAATGTTCAATAAAAGTGATATGTCAGCATACTGTTATGTTAAAACACAGCTCCTTGCTTTAATAGCTTTTTAGCATATTTGCAGTTAATTTGACTTTTCCATTGCTGTATATAGTAAAGGGGACAAGAATGCAGAGTGAGTGCTGAATAGTGTTACCTCTCCTTTTTTTTTCCTGAGGTACTTGTTTCAGAATCATCTAATATATTGAGTTAATAATAGAACACTGCAATCTTTTCTCTAGATGCCTGACAGCTCAGTGGCTTAATAATTAACTTTCTGGGGACCGAGACTTTGTTTTTAACCAAGAAAAATGTGTTCAGCTATCCACCAATGAGCCCTGTTCTTGGCAGAACGTATTTCCACAAGCAACAATCTACAGCGATTATGAGTAAGTGACTGGGGTGAGTCACTCCTTATTCTAAGAAAACGCAAACTATTTCTGAGGTTAGGATTGCAGTCATCCATTAGGCTGCTTAAAAAAGTGGTAGGACCAAAAACGGAGAGAAGAATTGTTGTTCCTTCTGGTTCTTGGTTAGTTGGTTGGGTGTTTTTTTCAGTTTTCGTGGGTTTTTTTGTGTTGCCCAGTCAGATTTAAGAGCTAGCCCTTTTTATCTGGCAAATGCCTAATGCAGGACAAGGGCTGAAATAAACGTCTGGTGGCCTGTGTGTCAGTCTGCCAACTTCTCTGTGCTGAGAGCAACAACAACAGACCCCTGCTGACATCAACTGGCTTAGAATGCAGTTGTTGCTATTTTATCTGTGGAGTGATGGCAAGGTTTCTGTCTAAGATCTCAGCAAACGTAACCATCTCCAGTTCTAGTGCTAGCAGATTCAGTTCCCTGTGTGATTGCTTCCACTTGCTGTTTCCAAAGATGCTAAGCTCTGAAAGAAGAGCAGAGGCTTTGCAGTTCTGTCAGTTAATAGTGTGTCTGGTCCCTTTCTACTATAGGAAGAACAGTTTAAACTATGGAAAAGCTAGAAATGGTTAAATTAGGAGAAATCTATTCTTTGTTTCCCTGTGACTTTACTGAAATAGTCTCTTAAGCAAAGCTGCTTCCTGCTACTCCATAGAGAATGATTTAAACTGCACAGAACTACAATGGTGTATCAGCAAAAAAGAACAGCTGTAAGTTTACAGGAAAAGGAATTCACTAGCCAACAGTATTTCAGAGATCTCTTTCTAAATCTATTTTGCAGCAGGGTGAACTGAGATACAAAAAAGTTATCCACAGACATTCGGAAAGTAGCTGGTAGAATTAACCCGGAGCCTGAGAATCCTCATGTCCATTCCTCTAGTTAACCCATGGCATCGCTGGTCATGATAAGCCTGTATTCAGCAAAAGGATAATCCCAGCAGGATTTAATCTCTTTTGTGATAAAGGACAACATAACATTTAAGTACAAGTCTAAACTCAGGGAGTACGTACAACTTGGGGTAAAACTACTGTTATTCAAAACAGAAGCAATTAACGGAGGTTCAGTGTGACTGGTGATATTTGGCCTGTAGAGGAAACATGTTGAGACTCTCACTGAAAACCTAATAGGAAGCCCATTAACCCTTTGGCCTGAGTTAAAAACTTAAGCTTGATTCACCTTCAGGGAATATGTTTGGGGAAAACTCTAAGAAAGAAGTGGGTAACCCCACTAAGGTTGGGAGAGGTGTATCAGACCCTGTTGCAAAATCTGGAAAGAAAACGCATTCAGAAGGACACTCAAGCTACGAGTGTGCAAAGCTGTTCGTTGTGTGGGAAACACTTCCTTCTTATTGATCCGTGGCATGGCACTGGTAGGAGTCTGGCAGAAACTCAGCATGTAAACAGCGAAGTATTGATTTGCTGTGAGTTTCATAGCACTTCATACAGAATAAGGGTCACTGAATTCCAGTCCTGTTTCTGACTGCAGAGCACTGTCTGTCTCAGACTGGCTCCAGGAAATGGACGTTCTTCCGCAGAAGCCAGAAGATTTCGTGGAAGAGCTGTGGCCTGTTTCCAGGTTGCAGTTCACCCTCTGCCCTAGGGAGTGTCATTAGCGGGAGGGAAGTGAAGTTGGGATTTTAAAGGATGAGGAGTGGAGGAAAAAACTAAAGCAGGGTGGAGAAAAATCCTGTTAATTCTTATTGAGCAGAACTTGCCTGACCATGTTAAAATGTTGTGCTAATTGTTTGATTAAAACAATGGGCCAAATCCAGAAATTATGTATAAATTGTACATGAGAAAGGCAATCTCAACTGACCTGCGTATTAGAAGCAAAATCAATGGCACTGATTTCACTGCAGAAGAGGTTGGATTGCTCCTATGAGCAACAAAGGAGGCAGTGTAATGAGAAAGTGTTCTGCTTCGTTTTGTGTCTTTCTCAATTTGCATTCCAATATGAAATGAAAATCATGGGGTCATCTTTTGAAGGTGTGATTTTTAGATAGATATCTCTATAAATAAGTGGAAAGCTGCCTAATTTATTTGTAACAGATTGCTTTGTGTACAGGTTCAACATGGTAAAATAGCTATAATACCAGGAGTATGTAATAATACTGTGTGGGCATGTGGAAGATTGGATGTACAAAGTTATCAGAAAATCTTGAATAATCTCCAAGGCACATTTCCACCATCCGAATCACTTCATTTTTACCCGCTATATGAAACAGATGTAAAAATAGCTCTTTCATCAGTGGATTGCTACACATATTTGGGCTGCAGAGGTTCAATTTTGTTCAAAGCAATACTGTGAAATCATTTGCAGAATGTTGCTGTTAATCAGAAGCAGCAATTTAACGTTACGTATCCATCTCTCCTCCCACCCCCAGCTCCCCTTCCCAATTCTAAGCAGGAAACGGCATTTGGACAGAGCTCAGCATACTAACTTTCTGGATAGACTCTCTAGGAATGAGGAGGGATTTGAATTCTCTCCATATGTCATTTCCTTTCCCCTAATGGCTAAAAAAACCCATTGCTGCAGTCTGTATAACTTACAATAGATTGAACATTACCAATATAGGAAAATGAAGGCGGGGGATGGGACAGACACGACATCCACATCCCATTTCTGAAGAACTGCTTTGCAAAATTTGACTTTAGCAGGAATCTTTCTTCTGCATGGAAGAATGATTTTTATATAGTTCCGAAAACTGACGCTATTTATCAACACCTGCAGTCTGTGGCCAGACACGGATTAGAAAAGGAAAATACAAGTAGAGAAGGAATGCTAACAATTCTGAGATTTAAGTCAGAGAGGAAAAATAGAGGTGATTGAGGAAGACTGACAATAAGGATCTAATAATTTCTAAGAAAATCAATTTTAATAGCAAATAATCCTAGAAATTACTTAAGAAAAATTAAAGATTAGCCCACTCCTGAAACCAGCTTTTGTCCAGACTACCTTTAAAAACATTTCTGTTCAGTATAACCAATAGCATATGCAGATATCTTACACTGCTGCAAGTTACAAAATTTGATCTGCTATATTGCACAGCGGATTTGCAGCTGTCAACAGAATTCAGTGTGCCATAGTTACAAACCCTGGAATAAACATGACAAAAAACCAAAACCAAACAGCATTTTAGCTAAAGGGGAGGCTCACTTCCTCATAGCCAACCGTGTATTAGATTTGAATTGGAATGTGTTGTCTTTCTAGCAACATAATCCAAATGTTTCTTAAATTTGTAGCAACCAGAGTGTGCAATGCACTTTGCAGAACAAATGAGATACGACATTTGCTCAGAAAAACCCAATTTTGCAGTCAGTCGATGAGTACCTACGCAAATAGGGGCTAGATGTATCTGCTTGTAGGATGACTGCAGATCCAAGACCTCAGGTATTTTATTAGACGTACTGCCTAATTAGACATATTGCCCCTGAATTCTACTGCTAAAAATAATACAAAAAAAACAACCCTAACCTTTCCTCTAGTGAGATTTTAAAGGGTTTCAAGAGTGGAATAAAAGAATGATTCAAGACACATGGTGACAGATTTTGCTTTAGGTTACTTTTAGCACTTCACTAGACCCACTAACCTACTTAAATATCTGTGCTGTTCTTGCTTGGCGTGCAACCTTGCTTTACAGTTTTTAGGATGAAATAATTTTAGAGATAACTTTATCTTAAATCCTCTCAAATAGATTTCACAGTGGACTTGTGGGCAATTCTTTTAGAAGAAGCCAGTACAGATTGTGGATGGGTTAGGTATTTCTGCAGTTCAGAAAGTGTTCGGAATTGGACTAAAAAAAATGGGATTGTTGTGTTTATTGAACCTGCAAAAGCTTTTGTGTCATGGCTTAGTTTGTATGTAGTATGTTTATAAACATCTACAGACTTATTAATGTAAGACAAAGCAGCGTGCTTCCAAAGCCAGTTAACCTGAGCTCTCTTCTGTAACTCACAGAACCATGTGAGTATACAGGGTATGCCCATTTTAAGACAGCACATTCTGAATCTTGGTGGTTGCTTCCCCAAGGCAAAAAAACCAAAAACAAGTAACATCCTGTGGGGTTAAGGCTTTGTGAGCTATTTTTGTCTTTGAACACTGCAGATTCAATTACCTGCAGAAGTACACTATATTGTTATAACTTGATAAATTTGGAATTAATCTTGTCTCTTGAATGGAAATCTTTGGAATTAACTTGTACAAGACACAGGGAAAAACATCCGCTTACTTGAAGACACCTAGAAAATCAGAACTACCAGGTGAGGCTTGATTTAAGTGGTTTACACTGCCCCAAGATGCTTGCTTTCTTGCCAGACTTGGGTAGGCAGAGGAGGCTGTCACCAGCCTCTGGCTGTGGCAGTACTTGTCTCTAATAGACACAGTCCCTGCAACAGATTGGAATGGGATAAATTGGTCCTCTTGAAAACCTCATTTTAACCCCTGACATCTGGAATTCTGTAAAGCTAGAAACATGAAGTCTTAATCTCTGAATATCTAGGTACGTAGTAATGGCCAGTAAGAACAAGGTAATTATGCCAAAGTATTAAGGTTTATGAGATAATATTCTATGGTTTTTTGGGAGTCATGAAAGCATCTCTGCTTTCCTTGGCTGTGTGGGTGGAAGGTGCATCATAGACCATTTTTTCTTCTTCCAAAGCATTAAACAGTGGCTGTGGCCCAGGCAGGATGCTAACTAGGCAGACCAAGAGATTGATTTAACGTGGCAGCTACTGTGTACACGTACAGCTACGAGGTATCACTGTTGACCAACAGTGTCTAAGGGGTGAATTTATAGCAGCAGGACTGAGTCAGCTTTTGGCATCGCTGTCAGCAGCACCCTGCTCTCAGCATCATCATAACTACGACTCAGAGAGACTTACAGCATAGGAGATTTTACAGCTTATCTTTTGCAGACAACAGAACTGTTATTTCAAATTGATGCTGGGCTGAGGGGATAGGAAAGATTAGAGAAGGTTTGGTATCCCTTTAGTGGCTAAATAATATGGCTTGGTTGAAAAGAGTGCTGTATGTCAACTCTCTCAAATGCTTGTTTGGGCTGACAGTCTTCCTAACAACACTTCATTTGTCTAAGCTGCATACCGCTGGGACAGATACACGCTGTGTCAAGTTGAATCAGACAATATCCGGAGACAGATGTTGGAATACAGCAGTGAAGTAAATTCTTGATACATGTCACTCAGAGGAAACTAGTTCTGTCTTATTCTATTAGGTCTTTTATTAACTAATTTTTATCAGCCAAACAAATCTAAGGATGCGATTCTACAGTTGCTTCACGCACAAAGCAACACAAGAAAGTACTGCAGAGCAGTTGCATGAGGGAAGATGTGGTTCTTCAGGAAACCTTAGTAATTTCAGTTGGAATACTTAGCATGTAGCTATTAAACCACTTGACAAAGCCAGTCATCCAAGAGTCTGGTAAAGAAATTCTATTATCAACAGTACTTTATGCATAAATAAGTGGAACTCACAGAAGATTCAAGGAAACGTTGTTCAGAAATAGACCTTTTTGGCCTCCTTTTGAAGACCTCATTTGTACTTTGAGTCAGCATTCCCACCAATTCTGAATGTAAGACAAATCAGCGAAAATCTTTCAGGCCTAAGATACTTCACTATGCTTAGAGACTGAAGCTAGGCTCTGCCCTTTGTGCAGGGCTGTTAAAAACGCTGTGCAAAGCCTGTCACTGGGTTATGGGTTGTGAGACACTGTCCATCCAACAGCAGAGAACAGTGTTGACCTGAGCTAGACAACAGGGCTGGAACACAGGTGTAATCACCACTCATTTGCCCAAGTGCCAGGACATGGTTTCTCACGATAGTTATCTATTTCAGAAAGTGAATTTTCACCTTTGGCTAGTGACAAAATGCATTGCATCTATTTATTCTGTGTTCAATGCCTGCCTCTTTAAAAACTTCCTTTTTTCTTCTGCTTATAAAGTTGCATTAGAATAGTGCCATCCTGCAGGACATGATGAGGAAATAACATGGCTACAGAACTGCATGGAATATCTGTGCATCAGTTACTGATCTGTTCTGGATGGATGGACTTAGAAGTTATCTTAGTGACTAACCACTGGAAAATCCTGTGATATGGGAGCTCATGCATTTTTTTGTAGCCACAGCTGCAGTCATTTCCCTTCAGAGACACATCATTTCCCCAAGACACATCCTGTCTCAGAGGGCTACAGTGTCTGCTGCTCCAAGCCTCTGTCCCTTATTTGAGTACCCAGCGTAGGGGTGGAGATTTCCTTCCTAGTTTCTTCTCCTGAAAAGCTTCGTCTCAAGCTCCAGCTTGAGAAATGGCTTGAATCTTGACCTCTTGCATAAACACTGTCTCTGCATGCCAAAGGGAGTCTTAGTGAGAACCAGAGCCCCTGTCTAGACATGTTTCTTCATCGTACAACTCTGGTAGGCATGTCTTCCATTGCTGAGTTAAGTCTCTTTGAGTAGTAACGGTGCCAGAGTTGAACCAGATATTTAAGCATCTGAACACTTTCATGTAGTTTGTTCCCTTCACCAGCAACACAAGCAACGCTCCAGCCTGATAATTTTCATAATCTGCAAAGGGAAATAAGGAACCTTGTACAAAGTGAAACTGTCTATTCCTTTCTTCCCAAAATGCAGAAGCGCTTTTGGATTTGATCCTTTTGTATGGAAGAGCAGTAGCAAAGGAAACAGCCTCAAACAGAGGAGAGAATTCCTTTCGGAACTGGACAAATATGTGATGGATCTGCGATGAATTTAGGAAGTACTTTTGCTACAGTAAGGAGTTAGGATTGGCTTGAAGAAGGATTAGAAGAAAAACCTGTGCCAAAGAGGCAGCCTAGGAGAATGATGCCTACTGCATGGAAAGATGTTGACGGAGCAGGTCAAGGTGGCTGATCTAGCCTATTGACTAGATTTTACTCAGTAGTGTGGTGGCACATCAATTTAGATAAGGCCTGCTTGTTATTAGGCACGGTATTAACATGATAAGAGGAGGGCCTTGCTTTGAAGACCCTTGCTGTTAATGGTGGATGTTGCCTTGGGACAGATGGTACATGCCAGTGAAAAGTACATCACAGGCAAACAAAGGCTTCTTTAAAATGTTTTGCAAAAGTGATAAATACAAATGCTTTGAATGAGTTAATCAGGCAAAGTAAGAAAGAGGTAGGAAACACTGGTGGTATAAATGTTCATCATTCTTCACAATTTCTTTTTCTGCATTAGTTTTTTTTTGCCAACATTAACAAAACTTTGCACAACAAGATTCTCTTGCAAGACTCTCTTGCTCTCTTGATATCATCACAGAAGCTGGGGAAGAATGTGATATAACACTAGCCAGCCCTCATTACTGCTGAAGGAATGCACTGTGATTAAACCTCTATAGAGAAGGAAATGGAATGTAATTCTTAAATGTTGATTTACTTTGAACACATACCAACTGTTGAAGAATGACTTTCCAGTGTACTCTATTGCTAAAGGTGGGGAGGACCTCACCTACAAAAAAGTAACAACTATCTGCTTCTGAAAATGATTGCTGTTTGGTTAAAGACATCTGTTCACATTTCCTCAGGTCCCAAACCACCAAATCCTTTGAGAAATGTCTGTGAATGCAAAGCTGCCCTTTTCTTCCGACTGGGAAATGCGAGAAATGAAAGCCCTTTTTTGTGCAGCTGTAGAATAAAGTAAGGTTTTGTATTTCTAAATACTTCTTCAAAAGTTTCATTAATGTGGTACCAACTATTAAATTATTTTGTCTTTATATACTCCTCCACAACCCTGATGGTGTCGTAGAGACGTCTGAACTTACCCCTGTTCTATCCGTTCCCTCCAACCCTTGATGCTGTTCTCGGCTGCTAACTTCTGGCTGAAGATGACTGGATGGGACTCCCTCCTGAGTCCAGCAGCAAGGCTGTCATCCAAAAGTGAGCTGTGGGGTGATGCAAGGCACTCCCTTCCCTCCGGATCCCAGCTAGCTACCTCATCTTGAAAGGATTTGTTGTTCAATGATATCAGCCTAAAGTGAAACACGGATCACTTGTCAGCAGTTAATGATGATATTTGCTTATCTCACACGATCAGCACTGTAAAGCACGAAACCTCTTCTCACCCTTGAAATGGAACTGCATAATGGCAAAACTTACTGTGAACTGTTGGCTTCTAAAACCTAAAGCAGGGTCAGCGAGATATCTGTTCCATTAATTAGAGAATATTTTGAGAACTTGGGGGACAGCATTGGCATGAGAAACTTGGGATCATAACTTTCGTATGGAATTCTTGTGCTGGAAAAGTCTCGCTTTCAATCATCAAGCGCGGTCAGTATGTTTGATCTCCTGCACTCACTGCAGTCCTTGGTGCTTTGCAAGGCTTCCTGACCTCTGCTCACCGCAGATCTTGCACAGATCCCTCTTGGAGCTGCTCGTCTTAAACTCTCCTTGAAATTCTACTCAGTGAAGGGGAGCAATGAATAAAAATCCTGGTTTCCCTAAAGAATTGGGAAATACAAGGGGACAAAAACATCTGTAGGACATCCAAGGTGCAGTCACTGTCATGCTTATACAAAGGCAGACGGGAAGAAGCAAGCAGTTTGCATCTGGTACATTTCTCCATCCAAGTGCAACCTGATCTAGGTCATTTCTACCTATGTTAGTCAAGAGAGGACATAGTCCTGACCTAAATGGGACACGTACCACCGCCGCCGCAGGTGCTAATGAGAGCTAAAGCCCCTCTTCTCTTGCCCTGTTAAATACATACCTACCATGTAGGGTTTTCCTGTGTGTCACTGCTGCATTTAGGATGCATTAGTAAAAAAGATCGTCATGCAGGTTGTTTAAAAACAAATAAAACCAAATATTGCAGATATTTTTAAAAAAATGCATGGCAGTAGCAGCAGTCTTGCAGCCAGTGCGTTTTATACAGTGACACAAATGCACAAACTGTCAATTAATGCCCTAACATTTGCAAAATATCACAGTATTTTCACTGAAAGTTGAGCAGCTTTTCCAAAAATCTTAGAAAACTTTATAGTTCAGCAAGTTGCTTTCTGAAAAACAGTATGAAACTATATTCATGGCCTTTAAAAAAACACTTTTAATGAATATTCATATAACTACTGAGCGATGAAATACTATACTTCATCCCCAAAGATTTTTTAAAAATATTAGCATTGCAATTAATGTCTGACACACTAGTTAGCCATTAGAAAAAGATCATGCAGCGAGTACTACATTTACCATAACATTAAATACTTTTGTCAAATTACATCAGAATTATTCAATGCTGGGTCCAGAGTGCACTGCAAGACCCCAGAAACAAATAATCATCATACATTAGGAAAAATCTAGAGTAACCTAGAAATATGTTAAGTATGTGAAAAGTGGCTTTGTATTTTGGTTTTCTGTTCAGTTCAGCAGCAGTGAGATAATGTTGCAGTATTTGCAAAGCATCAGCCCTTTGCTTTATATAGCTGGTTTTAGAAAAGGATAATGACCTGGCTATGTGAATTTGCAACTGATTGAAACTTTATTTTTTAATAGTATGACCTTCAATTATGAAGGATGATTTTTCTATTTTTTTTTAACGCAGGAATCAGGACAGCTAGAATGTCTTTGAGGTGTACGTGTGAATTTACATAACTATTATACAGTAACTTTATAACTGTTTAAGTGTAGCATATAAACCATAAAACCAGCAAATATATTGTGTCCATGTTTTGTAGTAAATGAAATTTCGACTTTGTTTCAAACCCTCTTTGCTTGAAATAATGGCTGAGCAATGAATCAGCATCTAGTGTTCTGCCTATGCTGTAAAGGAAGGTTTGTTACTAGCACTTACTAGTTTTGTGTTGAACAGGCAGTTGCACAGGCAACAGGGAGAGTCCCGCGTGAGGAAGGGATCCCAGGACTCCTCTGCTGCTGGGTGAAGCAGCAGTTGAACAGCAGTGAGGGAGCACTGAAAACTTCCACCTGGAAGAAGCTGGTGCTTACAGTAGACTTTGAGAAGAAAGAGATGTGAGTCGGCACATACCCGATATGAGGAGGGGTCTCATCTTGAGGGAGAAAAGCTTTGAGAACCACGTCCCACTTCTAAGACCTTCAGTGAGAAAAAAAACCCAAACACTTCCTCATCCCAGATCTGATTTAATGAGGCCCAGGCTCTGAGCTCTGTCAAGGTGGGACCACTCCAGACATGCTTATAGCTCATTTCTGTGTGCGTAGCTCCAGGAAGTAAACCTCCTGGGCTGTGTAGAAGCTACATTTTAACCGCATGAAGCACATGTCATCTTTTCACCCTGTGTTTAGATCCTGATCCACAGGCTGGATCCTAATCTATGACTACCCATATGATAATACTTTACAGGTTGCCTCAACAGGAAGAAGCCAGCACGATGACATGACGGAACGAGTACAGAACGTTACTGAGGATGTTAGTAAGAATACGTGTGTGGTTTATTAGCTTAGGCTTACAAGGTAAAACTTCACTGTGGTAACCCTCGTAGCTTCTCTGGGAGCTTTTCCCACCCCTCAGCAGCCCCTGCGGCCCTGCAGAACGCTGCCCACGCGGAGCTCCCCTCAGGGGAGGTGTGCTGCAGTGCCGGGAAAACTCTGGAAAGTCCCCTCTCCTCCAGGGTGGCAGTTAAATTAGGCCACAGAGCATGGATGCAGGACATTTTTTTAAAAAAAATATTAGTAGTATTTTGAGAACGGCAGCTCACAGAAGTGGGCTGCTGATTTCTACCAAGCGCAGACAAAGTCCAATGCGTAACCCTTTCGATGGCCAGTCTGTCACCCCCCAGCCACGGAAAACACCGCTGCGGATCAGCAACATTCCCGAGTGCGACTACCCACGTTTCTGCTTCGAATTCTCACCTGTATGGTCATTTCCCATTTGTACGCTTGATTCTCCAGTCCCAACTCACCCACCCCCAACTTCGCTCCCATCCTCCTCCCCAGCTCCCGCT
>NW_009698053.1:647-982 GCF_000703405.1 Apaloderma vittatum | reverse complement strand
CTCACACATGGGCCCTTCAGCTCGTTGCAAAGGTGCACCCACCTCTCCAGGTGCTAAGCAGCCTGCAAGAAAGAGGGTTTATTGCTCGCAACTGCTTTGCAGGCATCTAGTGCTGCAAAAATCACCCAAACGACCTCATCCTGAGCTCCTGGAGCTGCCCCAGCAAGGAGCTACCACCCAGTGAAGGGTCCTGAGGCAGTGGTTGTGCAGAACTGAGGCAGAAATGATGGAAAAGTACCTGCTGCAGCTTGGTGATGTGACCATAATCCGCTGCCCACAACCTGGGTGAGCGCTGAGGCCAAACCAGCAGTTGCTCGCACCAGCTTAACCCCACC
>NW_009698053.1:411-614 GCF_000703405.1 Apaloderma vittatum | reverse complement strand
TGCTGCGGGCTCTTCTGCTTCGAGCAACACCCCACCTTGTGCACCTTTGTCCCCAGCAACGGGGGCCCCCCAGCCCTGCACCGTCAGGGTGGGCAACAGGGCCAGGAGATGCGTCTCAGGGTAGCGAGAGGGGAGGTGGAGGTGATGCGGGGAAAGGTGGCGCGATGGGGGATGCAGGGATGGGGGTGGGGGGAGGTGACAGC
>NW_009698053.1:0-370 GCF_000703405.1 Apaloderma vittatum | reverse complement strand
GCTGGGTGAAGGAAAAAGCCCCTCAGCCACCACCAGCTCCACTGATATCCCCAGGGAAAGGTGCCACATTCAATCAGTGGAGAGACCTGGCCTGGAAAAGCTGCATTTCTGGGTGCAGGAAAGGTCAAGTCAGGCCGTGGGACATGCCAAGGAGGTGCCTCCTTGGGCACAAGCAACGTGTCCAGCCAAGGGGAACTGGAACCATGTGAGAGCCACCCCAGCTCCCCGACCCAGGACAGTAGGAGAACTTGAAGAAAAGCCAAGAAAATAAACCCCTCTCCCTCCAGCCCCCGCTCCATCTCCTCGGGGACCCCACAGCTGGACTCCCCCAGCCTCCACCAGCCTCCCCTCAGTACCGAGCGAGACCCCG
>NW_009698052.1:0-212 GCF_000703405.1 Apaloderma vittatum | reverse complement strand
TAAATATACAATATTTTCAATAAATATTCCATAAATACTCAATAAATACCCAACATCCAATCAATACTCAATAAATAATCAATACTTAATAAATATCCAATAAATATTCAGTATTAATAAATATCCAAAATTACTCAATACTTATCCAGTATTTAACAAATATCCAACAAATATTTAATTATCCAATAAATGTTCAATAAATATCAAAATAT
>NW_009698051.1:329-651 GCF_000703405.1 Apaloderma vittatum | reverse complement strand
CAGTGGCCAACAGGGCCCTGGTTTTCCGTCTCATGCCTGCGGCAAGTGAGGGGGTGGGCTGGTCAGAGATGACTGTTTGGTGTCCCTCCGCGCCTCCAGAAGGCATTGATTGGCAGGTGTTATTTGGGTGATAATTGGTAGGACTCTTTGGCTTTAATTACAGGACATTTTTTGAGCAATTTTGTGTTCTTTTGGACCTGGTTCACCTTGACCCCCAGCTGACCTCCTGGCACACATTACACTGGGACACCAGCCCTGCTACAACCAGGTGTTGTCCAGGCAGGGAGGCGCAAAAACCCCCCACAGGGAAAGGGAGGGGGTC
>NW_009698051.1:0-280 GCF_000703405.1 Apaloderma vittatum | reverse complement strand
GTCCCCCCAAGGGAACGGGGGCCGACCCTGCTCCCCCCCTCTTCCCCCATGCCCCCCAGCCGCTGCCCGAGCTGTTCTGCATAGCAGGGGTTATAGTGGGGCCCAGAAAGCTTATAGGGGGTCCCAGAGGAGTATATGGGATGTCACGAGTGTCTCAGGGGACACAGAGAGGAAATAAGGGGTCTTGAAGCTAGCGTAGGGCATCCCACAGGGGAGAAAAGGGGGGAATATATGGGCTTGCTGTGGGTCCGTGGGATTCCAAAGAAGGTGTCTGTGCTCA
>NW_009698050.1:0-489 GCF_000703405.1 Apaloderma vittatum | reverse complement strand
GAGAAGAGAAGGCTCCAGGGAGTCCTGATAGCAGCCTCCCAGCACCTACAGAAGAGCTAGTGAGGGACTATTTGCAAGGGTGTGTAACAACAGGACAAGGGGCAATGGTTTTAAACTTGAGCCATGGTAGATTTAGATTAGGCATAGGGAATACATTTTTTGCAGTGGGGGTGGGTGAGGCAATGGAACAGGTTGCCCAGAGTAGTTGTGGAGGACCCATGCCCAGAAGTGTTCAAGGCCAAGTTGGATGAGGCTTTGAGCAACCTGATCTAGTGGGAGGTGTCCATGCCCATGGCAAGGATTTGCATGTAGATGATCTTTAAGGTCCCTTCCAACTCAGATAATTCTGTGATTCTGTGATCTGTTAGGATGAAGATGAAACATCATAAAGACCCAGATGCACAGGGCCCCAGATCTGAAGGGCACTGACTTTCTAGTGCCCAGCTCAGAGACAGAAATTTGCAGTCTTGAGTTACTCACCTGAGGGAA
>NW_009698049.1:0-528 GCF_000703405.1 Apaloderma vittatum | reverse complement strand
CTGGCCGCACTGGACGCGCTCGATACAGACGATGAGAACGATGAGGAGGAGTACGAGGCCTGGAAAGTACGCGAGCTGAAGCGTATCAAACGGGACCGTGAAGAACGAGAAGCGTAAGTGTTACTTGTGTAGACGCAAGGCTGAGAGCCCACAGCCCCAGCCCGGCAGGCCCGTGGGCAGTTGAGGTGTCTCTTCCTCGAGCTTCCCTTTTCCCTGTCCCGCCGGGGCTCGGCTCCCCTGTAGTGTCAGCAGCCATGCAGGACGGCAGCTGGCAGCAGCGGTGGGGACACGCAGGCTCTCATGGGGTTTCTCTCCTGCCCAGCATGGAGAAGGAGAAGGCAGAGATCGAGCGGATGCGGAACCTGACAGAGGAGGAGCGCCGCGCCGAGCTCCGGGCCAACGGCAAAGTCATCACCAACAAGGCAGTGAAGGGCAAATACAAGTTCCTGCAGAAGTACTACCACCGCGGCGCCTTCTTCATGGTGAGCAGGGCTGGGGGGACCGGGACATGGTCGCGGGGGCCGCGCC
>NW_009698048.1:0-231 GCF_000703405.1 Apaloderma vittatum | reverse complement strand
AGGAGGCAGGGTCAGACTCCAGCACAGCTCTGTCCCGCCTGCCCCAGGGAGGGCTCTCCCTAGTGTCAGTGCCCCACGGTCACCTGCACAGGGACCTGCCCTGCCCAGCAGCCCCAGGGAGCACATTTTCATTTGGGTGACCTCCCTCATGCCCCACACAGCTGTCCTTGCCCTTGGTCATGCATGGGTGCCACGCTGGGTCAGGAGCCAGACTTGCTGCCCCTCCTGCTC
>NW_009698047.1:0-249 GCF_000703405.1 Apaloderma vittatum | reverse complement strand
ACAAGTATAAATGAGGAGCAGCCTGGTTACAAAGTCACAAGGAGGCCAAGGCCAATGTTGGAGATTAAAATAGTTCATTTGTAGAATATTAAAATTCCTTGTGGGACCATTTAAAATTGTGTTGAACTGAAATTTGATTTGTCTTATGAGTCCCATTGCTTCGCATGAGTAGCCAGATTTCTTGAAGCCTTAGGCCCAGATTGTGGACTTTTACCTAGTTACTGAAGAGCTTAGGCTGACGAAAGGCCT
>NW_009698046.1:0-20932 GCF_000703405.1 Apaloderma vittatum | reverse complement strand
CTGGGGACGGCCGAGGGGTTATGGCGACGTGAAAATACCGATCGGCCTGCGCTGCCCCGCCGATAGAATTAGAAATCAAAACCATGGGGAATGGGCTGCGGTGTTAAATCGATCGAGGGGGAAAGTGTGCAGCCATACGGTCAAAATAAGTTGTAGTTAATACCCCGGTGCGGACACGGAAGGGGAGTAATGCTGGTCTTCCCCAGAGCAGAGCTAGCAGCCGTCTCTTATCAGTAGGGTTTGTCGCTTGGCTGATGTAATCGTGTGTGATGTATTTCCCAGCACTTTTGGGGGTGGTTCGGGTTTTTGTCCCCCTTGCTAAACTAGACGTAGTAAGCTGGGTTTGTGCTGCTTGGAGCAGTAGTTACAAATAAATAAAACTACTGACAAATGAGCTGAGTGTAAACATGAGTTACTCTTGCCCCTGCTATATCCATGTGACTATGCCATTTTTCCTCTGAAGAAGCTAAAAAGTTAGAATTTTGTAATGCCTGACTTTAAAAAAGCTTGCCTCCTTACCTGGTTGGTTCATTCCAACCCCTACCATTCTGTGATTCCTTATAAACAACATAAAGTTTATCTTTCTTGCATTTCCTGTAGATTAAAACATCTGTTTCAAGATTTCCACCAGGAATATTAAGATTATATGTCTACATCACATTCTCCCTCCCTCAGAGAGTATGACAGCTGGTTAGTAAGATAATCATATGAGCAGAACAATTTACAGCAAAATTTGAGATCCTTACATTCAGAAGTCTGTGTTATTTTCAGGATTATTACAAACTTGCAGAAACATTTAACTCTTAATTTCATAGCTGTTGAACATATATTTTCGTAGCTTTTCTTGTGATTACAGTAGGAGATAACATCTGGGTCAGATTAAAGGCCCAGGCATTGCCTCTTAACACCAGACTCCTGGAGTCATATGATAGAATCAGACTCTCAGCTTTTACTGGGGAAAAACAAAACAAAAAACAACTCAGAGATTTTTACAATAAGAAGTGTATTTCCAACCTTCAAGGCTGCAGAAAAAGATTTTGAAAATATAAACAGTGCAACTCAACCGCAATACCTCCCCAAGGCCGGGGCTACATTGCAAAATGTCCTTGACTGCTGAATGAAATAGCCTCCTCTGTTATGCGCTGTCATCTGGGCGGGTTAACAAGCTTGAGCAAGACCCACATGGACAGTGGAGGGAAAGGGCTTCCCGTGCTAAAGTGTACTTAGTGGATAACCCATATCTAACTCTAGTTGTCACCAGTAGATTTTGCAGAAGCTGACTGAAGGAGCACGCTTTTGTATTTATTTGCACTGTTTAACTGGAACCAGAGAAGAAGGAGAGGTTTGCGGGGTGGGGTTTTTTTCCCCTTATACTGTACACTCATAATGTTGCACAATCTGTGATTAACTTCTTATGAAGTACAGCAGATCTGTAATGAGTTCTTTGTATCTTAATCTCACAGCACGCAGCTGAGGAAAGGCTCAAGCTTGGAACACCTGCACCACAGAACACATTTCTCTATGTGCTGTTCTCTCTCATGTCTTATCTGTTTCTGATGGAAACACTCTGGTGTCCTGACTATCCCCCTTGGGAGCCTGATCCCCTGCCTGGCTGTTCTTACTCTTGAAGATGCCTTCCTTGCTGTCCTGGCTGACTGGTTTTATTTTTAGCTTTTGAATATTACATGCTTTCACCCCTCACACTAGTTCATTTCACTGTTTTTCTGTAACCTGAACCCTTTTCTTTCTCGACCGTATTTCCTCCGAGCCATTCCTCCCTCAGTGCAGCCCCTTTCCCCCACAGCCTGCACAGACACAATCCTCCTTTCTTTGTTTCAGCCCAGGTAGCCTTTCTGGAATGATTCTCCCCACCAATGCTTAAGATTCAAGACCAAGCATATCTCTTAATAATTTTTCAGCTTTCCTTCTACTTCATATACATAGAATTAACTCCATAGTAAGGGTTTTTACAAAGTAAAATACAGGGCAAGGTTACCGTACACAGAAAAGCCTCTGATAGGCAGAGTTTCTCTGAGATGATAGTATTCCTTCATTTGAGCTTAAAGTCAAAGTAAATGTGAGTATAGAATCATAGAACAATTCAGGTTGGAAAAGACCCTTGGGATCATTGAGTCCAACCAAATGTGAGTATAAAGGCAACATCTCTAATTTCATTAAGAAGCTCCTTTTGTTGATTGCAGTTATTTTCATTAACCTTAGAAAGAGAAGTCTCAGTTTGCTGTCTCAAATTCAGTCCAAGGCTCCAACTGCTAAGAAATGTGCGCAGCCCTCAGCCATTACCTCTGGACTGAGGTGGTGGCTCAGTGATACTGGAGCTTTCATGGGACGTGGCTTTTACTATACTCAGGTTATTTCCCTGGTTTTGTTGGTGGCCCAGCCTCACAAGCAGTTGTGTCAACCCACAGGACAACGAGGGACAGCAGCTGGAGCTCCTGAAACCAGCAGCAACTGCCAAAGGCTTTGAACTGTGCCTCGAGTTCTAGTGGAATCAATGGGATCTTTTCCAGGACTAGGACCGAAGTCTCTAATGAGCAAAAGCTGTTAGAAGAAGATGGCCGCTCAGCAAATGAATTTGTGGCTGCCCACATCACAGTAGCCACTATCATAATTAGCTCCCTCACTGAATGTCTCAACAGGAATTAATGGGCACGGTGTGGTGAAATCCTGGTCCCTCTCTGAAGGCAATGGCAAAATTCTCACTGACTTCAAAAGGGCCAAGGTTTCACACTGAAACTAGAGCTCAAGTGCTCTCTTGTTCCCAGCAGGAAAATGCAACACAGTAGGTTGGGAAATGGGACGTGACGTAGTGAAAATTTCACCAATGATGCCTGTTACAACCATTTCGCAGGTAAAACGGGACACCCTGACTTGTGGCATCATCACCTTGCCACTTTTGCCTAGGTCACACAATTTACATTTCTGAAGGAAAATGCTTCACCCAACTCTTCCCCAAAACAAGGTCAGGTCTAATAAATGTGATAGATACGCCTTATGAGGTTTATCCTGTGCAGTGCGGTTCACCATGGTGTCCTTCCTTCAGTGAAGAGAGTACCAGATCATCTCTTCCTTCCTGAAGTTCAGTGACAAGCTGACACATTTTCCCCTTGCTTTTACTTCCGTACCACATGAACTGCACCTTTTCACCAGGACATAGGCAGCAGATTTCCTCAGACTAATAGCCGTGTCTCTAGTCCAGAAATTTTCTCCAGGCCGCAAGAACCTTACTTGTTTCTGCACTTCTGTCTGCAGGGTTCCCTGCAGTCTGTCAAACCACCGCAAAAACTAGCACTCCCGCTACTTCTGTGGCAATTTTTCCATCAAAGATCCCATCAAATCCCTTTTTTTATCACAGAGTTGCCTCTTCTTACGTTTCAGTACTACCTTATCCCCATCCCCCTTCCTCTATTAAGTATAATATCCATTCTTTCCTTCGTCTCCTCTGCCAGAAGAGGTTGCCTGGTGCCCAAGATGAGAACTGCATTTCTTTGTGGCTAAAAAAAAAATATCTTTATAACAAAAACTTCACAGAGGAAAAGGTGCTTGAGTTCAGCAGCCCATACAGGCAAGCTAGTCCAACAGGAATCCAGCGATATCCCCAAGAGGAAGCATGAAGTAAGATGACCTGAAAGGCTTGGGCATTTTCTTTACGCCTTTCGAGGAGCATTTGGACTCCTGCTGATGGTGCATCCAAGGTCAGGCTGTCTACCTACTACCTCTTTTCTCCACTTGCATCTCCCAGGGAGTTGAAAACAGCACTGCCTGAGGATACGCTTCTTCAGCGGCCGCGTTTTCAGCGTGAACCATGCAGGATTCTGATTTTAATTTGGCACTGCCCGCCAGACCACAGAGCAAGTCCAAGACTTTCCTGATGAATATTTAGCCATGGCTACATTTCAAAGCCCAAGTATAAAAATGTCATTTGAGAAAGTTATAGTTCTAAAATCTGTGAAGTACTTTAGCATTAGATTGATACAGTGAAAACATCCTTTTAAAAGCGCTTACATTTCAGGCAGACAGACACCGAAACACCACTTTGTTTTAGTTTGCCCAAATTTTCAAAACCAGTCAGCATCTGGGCTCTATTAACCATAACGTGCGTGCCTTTTATGCAACAACAATTTAAGAATATTTCCTTTTCAAACCCCTTTCATGGAGTTCAGTGTTTTGCAATGTGCATTCATAATATTTAACAATTCGGCTTTGCATTGCAGCCTTTGAAGTTTAAAAATCAGTTACTGGTAGTGTTGGATGTTTGCTCACTCTCTTAGTCACAGGGATTAATGACTAGAATTTATGCCTATGGTCAAGAGAGGTAAGTCACTGTGTTACAGTAATTAGCAATCTTTCTACAACGATTTTCCATCTTTATGTAACATGCACGGTGTGAGACGTGTGCGTAGGAAAGAACTCATTTGCAACTTGAAGTAGCCACTTCTGGGCTAAAATTATGCGCCATGGAACTGCAGTTTATGGCAGGCAAAGAGACTCATCCCTCTCCAGTTCAAACTGTGGAGGAAAATTAATATTTATACTGCATATTGATATTTTGTGTTTATATTTGATACTTAATATTTTGTATTTCATGTCATATTTCTAATTTATATTCATATCCAGATCAGTTTGCAGTTCAGCTAAGACACTAAGCACCTCAAGAATATAGCTATGAGTCATCAGTCGTGATACCTTTTCAGGGGTGTTGTTTTTAATAGCTGTTAGGTAAGTTCTCAAAATAGGCTGGAGAAGCAAGATGAGTTCCTCAAAGCAGGAGAGAGTGCCCTCTAACGGTTAATCTTTCAGTGCAATGTCTGCGATGTTTTATGAAGCTCTCTCTTTTAAGAGATTTGTAAGATAAGGTCACACAAATGCAAGATGTTGGAAAAAATTATAACTTCAAGGAAAACCCATATCTTTTTTACTCTCTTAATTGCTTTCTAGGTAGTAATTAAAAATCAGGATGGAGGCATATTCTTGGTAGTATTTTCATTAAATTACCGTTACCTGGGATTTCTTGGAGAAAAATCGATGCCTCTGAAATTCATAACTATTACTCGTACTTTGTTCAGTAAGTTTTATGTTTCACTGTGGGAAACATGTTTCAAGGCCTGGGAAGGTAACATGCAGCATGTATATAATCTCCAGTCTACTTCAGAATAATAAAAACTATTATGACTTCTCTAGAGCATGACACCACCCTTGAGTGAGTAAACTTCAAGGACAAAATTCTTACTTTTTTCTTTTTTTAAAAAAAATCTTTAAATCAACTAATTACAATACAGATAATTAGCCCTTGCTCACTCCTCAACTAATGAAATCCCAAGATAATTGACAATGGCTGATTCTACAGTCTACCCTTTTCTAACAGGCCTTGCCAATAATTTAGTTAGCGAATTTCTAGTTTATTAAAAACATGGTGATCTTTGCGTCAAAGCTACAAGTATTGGAGGGAGTGGCTGAAGTGGAAACAGAGCACCAAATTCTTACCCCTTACCTGCTATCAAGTGGCAGCAGCGCTCAGCGCAGGGTATGCTGTAACCGCCCATGCCTCCACAGAAGATATTTGAAATACGGGCACAGGACAGCAAAAAGCTCAGCACACGCTCGCCCCAGCCATTAGCTAAAGCCTGTTACGGGAGGAGTGAATGTGGGTCCTTACGCTTGCACTGCCTCTGTATCTAAAAGTTTCCATAGCTTATGGCCTGTAAATCATTCTTCATGCAATGAGAGGATGGAAGAGGCAATTATATACGGTTGAAGTCTCATTCGCTGCTTTTCCATCTCCACTAATTCTTTGAATAATTTCCTTACAGTGCAGACTTTGATAAAGACTCTTCCAGTACAGCTGGTGAGTGAGTATAGATGAATGACAAAAGAAAACACAGAGAAAGCCAGACCCACTCCCCAAATATATTTAATATATTTGTCTGCTGTAAAGATATTACTGAAGGTTCGTCATATTCCACTTTGGAATAATTAGATTATATTTTCTTCTCTCAAGAAAAAATAATGATTACAGTGAGGCTATCCAATCCATTCCTCATCCTTCCTTCTTCCAACCCCTCCCTAGGCAAACCCACAAAGAGAGTATTTGGTCACATGGATCTTTGAATAAAAGACAGGGAATTGTGTCTGAATAGCCCTGACTCATAAAGCTCCTTCCAATGCCTTTTTCAGTGTCAGAGCTTTGCAGCTAATGCAACTTCTACTAATTTTTTTCCTTACTACAATTGTGAAAAATCTAATACCTTTAGAATGATATGAAAAGAGCTTACACAGAACAAAATCCCTGTTTAATCTTGGCATATTAAGAAATCTTGTCTTTGAACAATACTTTTAAAATGCTATTTTCCCCAAACATTTTTTTTTAAGATAAGTAAAGCTCTAAGTGTTGAAAGAAATGATGATTTAGAATCCTATCTTCAGTTATGGTTTAGGAATCCTGGCACTTTAACTGGAGGAAACATTACTGAGGATATGCGCTTCCTATGGTACACTGTGCCAGTAAATTACGAACTTGGTATACCAAAGGTGTTCCAGTTACCATGTTTTTTTAAAAAAAAAAAATTAAAAATGGAGCCAAAGACCCAAACCACTTAAAGATAGAAGAAAAAAATGTTTGCAGAGCATTATATACACCAGGTAATTAGTTGTTGCTCCCAGTCCGTGCACTACACCTCAGAGTCATACAAACACAGAATCACAGAGCCGTAGAATTACAGAATGGGTTGGGTCAGAAGGGATCGTCAAAGATCATCAAGTTCCAAGCCCTCTGCCATGGGCAGGGACACCTCCCACTAGACCAGGTTGCTCAAAGCCCCGTTCAGCCTGACCTTGAACACTCCCAGGGAGGAGGCATCTACGACCTCTGTGGGCAACCTGTTCCAGGGTCTCACCACCCTCATCATAAAAAATTTCTTCCTTACGTCCAATCTAAACCTACAGTCTTTCGGTTTAAAACTATTTTCCCTTCCAGGCCTTGCTAAAAAGCCATTCCCCACCTTTCTTATAAGCCCGCTTTAAGTACTGGAAGGCCATTAAACGGTCTCCCTGGAGCCTTCTCTTCTCCAGGCTTAAAAATCCCAACTCTCTCAGCTTGTCTTTATAAGAGAAGTGTTCCACCCCTCTGACCATTTTCATGACCCTCCTCTGGACCCACTCTGATTAAGTCCAGAGCCCCAAAGCTGGATACAGTACTCCAGGTGGGTTCTAATCAGAGCAGAGTAGACAGGCAGAATCGCCTCCCTTGACCAACTGGCCACTCTTTTTTTTATGCAGCTCAGGGTACTATTGGCTTTCTGGGCTGCAAGTGCACATTGTTGGCTCATATCTAATTTTTCATCTATTAGGCCACAAGTCTTTCTCCACAGGGCTGCTCTCAATCCATTCGTTCTTCAGTCTGCGTTGATATTCAGGGTTGCCCCCACCCAGGTGCAGGACCTTGCACTTGACCTTGCTGAACTTCATGAGGTACACATAGGCCCAATACTCAAGTCTGTCAAGATCCCTCTGGATGGCATCCCCCCCCTCCAGCATGTCAACTACATCACTCAGCCACTCAAGTGTCAACCACAAGCTTACTGAGGTGTACTCAATCCCACTGTCTAAATTATTAATAAAGATATTGAATAGTACTGGCCCAAGTACAGACCACTGAGGGACACTACTTGTTACTGATCTCCATGTGGACATTGAGCCATTGACTAAACTGCTTTGGATGTGGCCATCCAACCAATTCCTTATCCATTGAACAGTCCATCCATCAAACCTGTATCTCTTCAATTAAGCAACAAGGATATTCTGCACATACTATAGTTTTTACAGAACAGCAGGGTTGGGGAACCCGCACTTCTCTATTCGTTTGTTTTACCCCACTGAGTGATCACAGTGTACAAGCAGAAGAGCTGTAGCTCTTGGTCTTGTTCACTGCCCCAGGTTCTGCACAGAAAGTTTGGAGAACTCAGCTGTGCATCTGCCAGTTCTCTTTATTATTCTTTCCATTAAATACATACCATGGTTTATACTTCTGTGAATACAAAATATTTGAGACTTGTACCTATGGTGTAGCTGGAACACTTGACATAGCTCTTTGAGACAGAGGACAAAATCATTTTTTTCTGAGATACTGTTTTTTATCGGAAGGATATCAGAAAGGTGTCTTTGTGAACAAAAAGCCCGCAGCATTATGCCACCCTGGGTCCTTGATATATGGATCATCCATTTGTTATTTTGCTTACATAGATACCATTCCAAAAGAAAGTTTAGAACATCAAAATTCAAGATTAAAATTCTCCTGAGTTTCAAATAGGAAGATCTAAAAATTAAAACAAAACACAACCTAGCAAATACAAAGGCAGATTCCCATTTTCTTTCCCCATGCAAAACCTCCAGTCTGAAACAATGTTGGCTAGATGATGGAATGAATGTGCAGAAAAAGAAGGTAGGAGATAGATACAGAGTTGCCACAACTGATGGAAATAGGGTAAACTAAAAATAAGTTGAGCTGAATTAAATATTGAAACAAGATTTGATAAATTTTAGGTCAAAAGCCAAGTGAGAAATAGGCAAAGTCTTTCCCAGAGAGACCTATTTTGTTTTACCAGGACCATCACAAGACCTGCAACCAAGGTAATTTTTAATTAGGATTTAATCAACATTCAATCAGGTGACAATTAACTAAAGGAAAAAAATAATTGAGGTCAGTTACAAAGTTATAAACTTTATCCCAAAAGCAAGACTCATCTTTTTAATTCACCTTTCAGGCCTACTTCCCTTCTACAGTCTCAGCTGGAACGCAGGTGTCAGCCAGCAGCCAAACAGGTACAAGAACTGATGTGTCACTTGCCAGCTGATGCACGGTGACGTGCTGTTGTGCAAGGTCACGGACCTCAGCTCCTGCATCTGCCCACTTTAACTCCATCTGGATTGCTGCCCAGGATAATCTTCTTCTATGTTCCAAATACCTGGTGTTTTACAAAGTCAGGATCTGCTCCAGACATGGGGAAGTAAGCTGCACTGTAACTGCTTGCAGCGTGTATCCACTTTATCGGTTGCCCTTTTTGCTATTGCTGGTGTATGCAGATGGAGTTCCTGGAAATCATTTTTGTTATCAATTGATGGGGTGGCCATTGGAGATGTGTGCTGTCACCAGCAATACCCATTTTTGGCGACTGCAAAAACATCACGGTGCTTGACCTACCCTCAAACTCATCCTTGATATAGGATCTCCAACACACGTATGAAAAGGCCTACACTCTCTCTGCTAAGCATGGCATGTGGATAGACTTTGGCGTTCAGCCCTGCTACTTTTCAAACTCTGCAATCCTCTATAACGTTCCCTTGAATGGGGTATACCCTTGCTTTATGTATTTGTTGGTGAAGGAAACCCACATGTGTATCTTGTTAAGTTTAGTAGGGAGCAGCATCGCACAATCTGTTCTCACTTGTTTAAGAGTGTACCTCACAAACAAATTATATTTTGCCATTTCTAAAACAGAGCACTCCATAAAGGCAACATACAGCATGTGCCAAATCTGGAGTCCTTCCAGAAAAAGAGCCTGAGTTATCACATGGTGGAAAACCATTTGAACTCCTTATTTCGTGCCCTGAAACAAAACAACTATTGTCAGAGTTAAATAATCAGAAGCAGCTGGTAAACTGGTCTTCGGATTCTTCCAGAAATTTTACCTCTGGGCTGAGAAGTCCTGTCATCCTATAACACAATTGTTTTGGAAAGTTATGAGCCACTAAGTGGGAGGACTTGACTTATAGCCATAAACTATATGCGGGAGGACCTCACACTGACATCAATAGGAGTTGCACATACAAAGAAAGAGCAGCACATGGCCACTGAAATGGATCTTGTCATTCCTAACTTACTTGGGCTACACAGGGCTTCAGTAGCATCAGTGGAACTTGGATTTAAGGTTAGGGAAAAAAGGCTCTTTCATGAAAGCAAACAGGAAGACTTACTTGGAAACTAACTAAATAGCAGGCAAGCCTATAGGAAATCTGTGTCATAGTGAGGGGTTTTCTGTCATCTTCCTAGCACAAGAATAAATGTGTGAACTTTGTGCAAACTTTTGGTCTTGGCGTCGTTGAGAAAAGTTGCAAAAATTGTAGTTTCAAAAGTCGAAGCACTGCTGATCACATACTGGTGTTGCTCCTGGTTTCTTTTGAATGTTCATCCAGAAGTCAGCTGCTTCTCTGATGTGGCAGGCACCAAAGCACCTTGTAAGTGCTTATATAGCTATCTTTACCACCCTAGCATTTTGAAGACACATTTCTGTGGTCTTCAGAGTGACTGTTCAAATCAGCAAATGTTTCAAAACATGCCTATGGTTTAGCTAGTCTAACCTACAATGTCTTGTAGTTGTTCTGGATTTTAACAGCTTGTTAAACTTGAGAAAATACGGAGCATAAATTATCCAATGACTATTCCTGGGTATTGTCAGTATGATAGAATTTCTGATATTCTATTAAAAACAAAGCAAACTAAAAAGAAGAGGGATCAGATCACCCTGGCATGGCGTATCTAAATGCTTTTGCCACTTCAGAGAATGACATTTTATGGTTGGAAGGAGAGGAGTAACAGAACAGAAAATAATGCACAACCCACAGGTGGTGTTTGGGATTTTTTTGTGAAGTGAGCCAGTATACAGGAAACAGTGATCCAGAGTAGTTGTATTGTAACTAAAAAATACATTTGTTTATTGTTTATAATATCTACCAAACACAAAAAGGACAAAGAGCAGCAGTTTTATTCTTTGCACTTTGGTATCCTAGAAGAAGAAAGCAAATGTAGACTGCGAGTTTATGAGTGAGTGTAGGCTTCCTGAAGATGAATTTTCAATATATCCCAATCCTTCAGGGGGCCTACCCATCAAGAGGCTAATAAAGCATCTGGGAACAGCATGTACACTCCTGAAGGGATGTGCAAGGCTTTTAAACAATGAGGGGATGCAGCCATTCCAGAAGTATCAATGAACAAGAAGGCAGAGAGGTATATTAGCTATATGAGAGGAATGCATAGGAAAAATCCCAACACTCTAGGCCAATTTCAGGAGCATGTCAAAGCACAGAGAATAGCTCCTGCATATGAAAAGATACTTTGTGGAAACTGTTGACTGCAATAATCACATTTTAAACTCTATGTTTGTATCAGCATAGAGTGTGGGATGGTGGGATCAAAGCAGTATCTAATGGCATCATCAGATTCAAATCCGCTAAGGTAGTTCTGCAGGAGGAAGGAAGATTCAGGTTTGCAACTGTCTTCTCATGTAATTTTTTTGGTTGTTGTTTTTTCTGTTTGTTGGTTAGTAATTTACTTCAAAGAATCCTAAGTATAAGCATTTCCTAGGCTTACAGGAATTACAATACACTGAAGTACTATTTGAGGAGAACATGCCATACTGTGTTTGCAGCCCTTTGAGGTAGGGACTATGCACTCCTCATCCAACTCAAACAGACCTGCAGTTTATTTTTTATGATTGTTTGCAGTGGTTATAAAATTTGGGCTTTCTATTTGCCTTACTGTATAATACCACAAAACAGTTTTGTACACAAGAGTTTATATTTACCCATCTTATGGGACTATAAAGCAACAATATAAAACCAAGCAGCTACAGTATTTATTACACTCTCCAGGTCAGTTGAAGTCAGTCAGCCATAACTGGTTATCTTTATGAAGAGCCACCCCAAGTGCATGGGTTTTCATCATATTGTGATGGCTCATGATGCAATTACCTGTGTTGGGCAAAGTTAAGACTGTAGGAAATGTCAGTGGAGAAGCAGAAGAGCATGCAGAAGTTCTAAATAAAGTGTTGAAAAGCATAACAAACTGGATGGATTTTTTTACAGTCACTGTTTCGCTTCTTTCTCTTTCATAATAAAGACCATTATCCAGACAAATAAATAAACTCCAAAAATGCCTATAATTAAGCACCATAATTGAAAGAATAATGATGGAGAATCTCTCTCTCCTGCTCTACTAACTGGCCATGCCAATATGTGACTAATAATGCCATTTGATCTAACATTATTAAAATAGACAAGATAATATGCTTAGTTTTGTTGTCTTCTACAGCTGTTCATTACCATTATATGATATAGTAAGAAGTTTTAAAAGTGTGTATATATAATCCTCCACCCAGAATCTTCTAATAAACAAACGAGCTTTCGTATAAAAGTTTTTTGCAATGAAATAGTCATTGACTGGAAAAAAACCGAGCTAACTAAAACATTTTTAAATTGGCATCCTCAAAACTTGTCAATTCTATTTAATAAACTGATGTTGCCCTCTAGTGTTCAAATACAGCTTGTAAATGCCCCTCCAGAATGATCTTTTCTCAAGCATAGAAAAGGATTTTCAATGTGAGAATACTTAAAGTCGCTCGTTTCACTCTAAAGTTGTGAAAGAGCACTCAGCTTGGCATCTTGGTTCTCCTGCCCTTACCTGCTTTGCTTCTGCCGTTCACCGTGCTTGATATACGCTGCTGTTTGAGTCGCAGGGCACTGCTTCCAATGATATTAGCCAAATACGTGCCCAGTGCTCTGACAGACCCTGAGATATATCTGCTTGCCTTCCCTTGAATGTATCTCTACTGTACTGTACCATATCAATTAATACCAACCATCTCTCCCTCCAACAAATTAGTTATTACAGCAGAAACGGACAGAGTGGATTCAGGGATTATTCTCAGCACCACTCCTGCAACAAGCTGCCAGGATGACATCAGCTACATAGGCTTCTCATGAAGTTGTAGCTCTTTTGAGAGCAAATCGTGGTCAACCTCAGATCTGCCCCTGCATTTTATAGATAGGCCTAGTACTTATCATTTTATTAACTCATTTTCCAGAAATGTTGTTCTGCTTGGTCATGTTCCTTGACCAGAAACCTTTGAAAGTAACTATTAAAAAAAACCCCCAAAACTGAAAGAAACTGAGGCTAAACAAAGTGCAGTCAGCAGAGAAGGTGATGAACGTGAGAGACTTTTCATTTGTAATTTTGTTCACTTTTAAGATGTTATCCTCAATGTTTTTCATTTGAGTATTGTCAGACTTGAGCAATGTAGAAGACCAGCTGGTTTTGTATTTATAAAGAAATTGGCAGCCCCCTTTTAGTAAGAATTCAAGTTACTGAGATAAGGAACACTGATTTTTATTTGATCTTTGAATAAGGAAATTTTCAGAGAATTTTCTGCAGAAAGTTATTGTTACAAGGTCTCAAAAAGCTTGCCTTGAGGCCATTTTTGGATCACACCTGCTTCCCACTGCACCAAGCTTGACAGATCTAAGAACATCTTCGACATGAGTCATGTTCCATATTTTGTAATAGAATTACTTCCTTGTATTCATGAGGCACCCTTCCTTCTCTGTCATGATGTTTGTTGTTGATTATGCTGCCTGCCACACAGGTACTTTGAAATCTGGTCTTTCATTCTAAAAACAGGTTTCGACTGGATGTATGTGAAGGCAAATGTGAATAATACAAATGCTCACACATACTCTCATTCATCTCTTGTGGCAGAGGTGGGGAAACACAGAGCATCTATGCTTATTACTAGCCCCTGGAAGATGACCCTAGAAGTGAAGAAGGTGTGCTTTGAGAGCCAGTAAGAGCTCCATGTGTTCAGGTAGGACAGCAAGTCCAGCACTTTGCAAGGAGCTCTTTTGAGAGCCATCAGCCCTGTGAGGGAAATAGCAGAACACCAGAAGCATGAAGATAGCGCAGCCTTGTTCATCTGCTCCTGCTGTCTGTAGAAAACATCTTTGAGGTTGGCACCATCCTACAGCATCACCACTATTTTCCTTTAAGACTTTTCCATCTCCCTTTAGATGTTCAGCAAATGGAGACCACACCTTTCTGTGTGTCTTCTGCCAATAAAGGTGTGTGTCTTCTGCCAATAACACACCTGTTTTCTTTGCTAAGGGGACAGTTTAGCTCAGTCAGTTAGAGCATGGTGCTGATAACACCAAGGTCACGTGTTCGATCCCCGTTTGGTCTCCATGTGTTACTTGATCTAGTTGAGAGGTGTCCCTGCCCATGACAGGGAGGTTGGATTAAATGATCTCTAAGGTCCCTTCCAGCCTAGGCCATTCTGTGAAGCCCCCTCCCAAGTTTCTGCCTGCTCTGCGACCAGGTGTTGCATCTCAGGTGTCAAGGACTTAGGTGTATGAGAACAGATTCTCTCTCACATATCTGCCAAGTCACTTGGTAGTGCCGTTTGTCACAAAAGGGTGTGATTGCAGCTTGCTTTACTTTGATATGATAAAAACTCTGTCTCTGTGACACACGTTGCAAACAAAGAATGTGCTACAAGGAAAAGTCAAACTCCAATTTACAGCACGTGGTTTTAACGACAGTTTGCAACGCATGCAGAAAAAAGCATTAAAGACACACATATATATACACACTAAGGAAAATTAAGCCATGTTATGTGTACTACAATTTTTACTGTCGGTAACTGAAACCATCTGAACATAAAGCTCTACTACTATGTACTTCTTTAAGGCTACAAATGGATTGCGAGACAATCAAATAACACTATGGCATTTGGTGCAAATAGCACTGAAGACGCTCACACACTGTACAGGTATTCAATTTATTAGGTGTACTTCTTTCTATTAATCTTGTCACAGTGCAGGTTAAGCTCTTGAAATGCTTTTTCTCTTTAAGTATAAGACCTTTTTAGCTTAACTTAGATTTGAGTGTTTATTTTCAGGATTTGGTAGTAAATCAAAAATTATAGACATTATAGTTCAGCATAGAAAGAGCAGTTCTCTTCCCCACCAAAGCCATCTGCCGCTTTCCCATTAGCGGCCAAAAATCCATCCTCTTCTTAGATTTCAGCATCTACTGTTCCGTTTCAGAATTGTCCTCTCAAAGATGAGAGATGCTCCTCGCAATCTTATTTCCTCTCCTCATCATACATCAGAATACATTCCGTTGATCAAGTAATCCAGCCTAGTATAATGTCTCTTCTGAAGAGATTCCTGTACTTTTTTCCACATCAGTGCAATAACTAGCAATAAGAATATCACCCCAAAAAGCAAAGCTGCTACAAGACTGCTTTTTTCTCCCAGCTGAACAACATCTTTCCCTCTCAGGAAACTCTTTGGCAGGTAGCTTTGGGCATCAGATAGGTTGTATCCCTGAGGGTCATTTTGGGACGCTCTTGGGGAATCAATAGTAGACAGAGTGAAACCTGATAAAGAAAGGAGGGTAACACGGCTGGTATAGTTGGAAAAGACAACCGTTGGCTCAGGAGAGATGGACAGAGTTCTCATCCCTGACAGGGCAGAATTCACGGTCATCTGCTTGGCTGTGGAAGTAGAAGCAGAAGCTTTGGGACTGGAAAGAGGAACACGAGTAACTGCAATGCTGGCGGCAGGGACACCAGGTTTAGCTCTAGTGGTTGCAGCAGGAGGAAAGGTAGCTGTGGTGGTGGTGGTGACAGTAGCAGGTTTAGCACCACTAGGATGCAGAGAGGTTGTATGAGATTCCAGTTGGGTGGTACTTGTAGGCAGAGGAATCAGAGTAGTACTGCCGGGTTCAGGAACACTAGACTGAATGGTAGAGAAAAAAGCAGAGGGGTTTGCAATTTGGACAGCAGGAGATCTATTCGGTGGCAGGTTAATTACTTTCTGCCTTGAGATGGGCTCTAAGCTCTCTGGATGTTTTGCCTGTTGAGATTCAGGAAAAACTGTATGAAATTCAGCATTGTCTAAATGCTCCATGTGGCTCTGGAGTTCAGAGGCCTCATGAAAATTAGACTGCAAAGCAGTGGTACGATTCTGATGGCTGGTCTGGCTGTGAGAAATAAAGGCTCCAGCATCCGAAGACAAAGAATACTCATTTGAAGAAAAGTCCTCACTATTGAAGGATGTATCCTCTGGAGCATGAGTGTCTGGAAACAGAAAGGAAATACCAGTAGTTAATTATCAAATCTATTTTTGACTACCACAGGTTTACTCTATTTTTATTTGTACCACTGAGTTATAAGGGGGCTCCAGAAAGTAATGACTAAGGAAACTGAGGCATCATTACTTTTCTTTCTTTAAAATACACACAATGACTTTTGAATTCTGTCTGTCTCATAAGACTTGCCACCCTCAAGCCTGGGCACATCAGACCCTGACTGCAGCTTCTTAGAGATTTTACCTGTGCAGAGCAATCATCCCAAGCTGGTTGTTTTATACTCATATTGCATGTACATAAGCACTTACTTAGAGCTGAAAAACAGAGTGAGGCCCACTGCCTTCAAACTATTCTCAGCCTCCATTAGTTAACAGATATCACCAACCTCACTTTTACTTTTCAGATGTACACATTTCCACCTAGCCAAGATGATGATATACTCTCCTTTTTTGTAATATCCAAGCACCCTGTACTTGCTTGGCACAATTCAATTCACATACCAAAATTGCCTTATGATACAAGGTGGCAGTAACACTTTATACACATACTGATTTGTAGGAAAGACCTGAGCTCCTACTGCCATGCTAGAAGAAAGACACTGCTCCAAAAGTCTCCAAGGTATTTGCAGTGAAGACCTCTGGAAGAAACAGACTACACTTTATAATGTCTCCAGAAGTCAGTATGTATTCCTCGCAAAACAGATAGGTGGATTTGAAAGCAGGATAACAGTGTTATGTGACAGAAATTCCAGACAAATGATAATTCTAGCAGCTACCTGATTCTACACAGGTATTACAGAGAGACTCCAGGTGAGCAGGAGCTCTTGGAAAGACTACCTAATTGTTATCGTTGAGATTTTTACATATGAATAAATAAATAATCCTATTTATAATCATTACATATATTATCATTCAGCTGCCACACTGAACACTTAATAGGGTGCATGCTCTCAGACAGTTCTCTCACTTATCAATTTAATAGAAAAAAAAAGACTTGTTAATTGCACTGGAATTGAAATAAATAACAAAAAAGCCTGTGATTATTTTCACTGTCACTTCTCTACTAGGAACTCTTATCTAGAGGGATAGATTTATTTCAGTTTTATTATATGTACAAAGAAGCCTAACTGGCTGCTAGCTTAATGTATCTTTTCAAGCCTTAAGTGCAAAAAAAAAAACCAAACCAATCCCCAAACCAACAAACCAAAAAACTGACAATGCTTTAACAAGAGCACAATAACAACTACTTCACTTGAACCACAGGCACTAATTTTCATTCTAATCTGTCAGGCTTGTTAGAAAGGTAAGATCCTAAACACAGATAATAGACCCCACCCACAAGGTCTGACTTAAGAGGAAAGGCACACTCTGTTTTTAGAGAGTGGCCTTAAGTGACAAAATGCTCAGTTATTACATAACCAGAAGCTGTATGGCCAAAGACACCCAAACCCTCAGCTGCTTCTGCAGCTCTGGACACCTTTGCACACCAGCGAGGAAGTGGTCTGTCACCACCATGGCATCAATCCCCAACTCACTTTTAACTTGTTCCCAGTGCACTCCTATGGACGCTCCCTCCTGTGCATTTAACCAGAGGGTGGATGTGGTGTGACAGCTATAAAGCACTCGCAGTGCGCTATGTCATTTCCAGTTCACCCGCCTGGGCAACAGCTAGAAAAGTGCAGAGCAGGCACACAGCGTTCCAACGGTGAGTGGAGGGAGTACAGAGACGCTAGGTGATGAGTCCCACCCAGGGGTATCACTTGGACTGACTAACCTAACTGCCTGCATTAACTAACTCTACTCCACATCATCAGCATCAAACATTGATTTTATAGGATTTCTTGTCTACTGTTTTAGACTACAAGCTCCCAAATGCAATTGCCCCAAACTGTCACGTGCGAGGCACTGTCACAGCTGCGGTACTAGGATAAATACACTTGTTGGTAAGAAAGAACAAGGGCACTACACAAGTCAAACTGTGATAATAGATTAAAAAAAAATACAAAGTGGTCCTGTTGATATCTCAAATCAAATAAGCTGCATTAGAATGCAAATTTCAGGTCATCAAAGTTAAAAAACAAACTAAACACCTCCTGAATATACTTTGATAGAACCCACCAGTCTTGGCTGGGTATCTTAGTGGGGTGGAAAAGACAAGCGCAACAAAAGCACTAGAACAACAGAAATCAGAAATGTAATTTCTTTTTTAGCAATAGGTCTTTGCAGCTGAGACCAGGATATGTTTTGCTTCCCAAGCCATAGGTTGTTCCCATTAGTCAGTAGCCAGAAGAATAGTTAAAAAAAAAAAAAAAAGCCAAATACAGTTTCATTATTAACATAGCATCAGTATTTTAAGTTGCTTAACTACTATAAAGGATCTTTCCCCCTTTTAGTCTGATGTTCAGTGTAATCACATGCAGATTCTTATATAAAAAAACTAAGCTTGAAATGTTTGCCAGTACCAAGACTACTCAGGTGCTACCTTTGAAACCTTATTAGGAACACAAGGTAAATAAGACAGCACAATCTTTCCATAATTCAGTGTTCACAGAACTTAAAGCAAAATGAAAAAGAGATGGTATATGTAATCAAGTTGTTAATTGAGCATTACACTACGTGCAGGATGAAAGCACAAGCACAATTACACTTCTCGCTTCTTTGTTTGAAACCCCTTCTCAAGGGAGAAGGAGCTGGAGAAAAGAATAGTTCTAACAATTTTACAGGGATGCAATTCATTTGTTGTGCATCACTTTTGCCCAATTCCTGTGTGATTGTGCTTGCACAAAAATATTTGGTAACATTATGTGAATAATCTTTCTACATATCCTGCTCTTGCTTCTTGCATAGTTTCACCTGGAAAAGTTCCCTTTTTCAGCAAAAGTCCAGTCTCTGGAAATACAAAACTTCTGCTCTCTCAAAGAGCCACACTGAAACCACCTTGTGAACTCTTGGCAGGAGGAGAGTCTAACTATCAGTTTCTCATCTGAGCTGTTCAGACAGGCCTGGTGCAAATTAATGTCAGTCAATAAGTAAGACTTACTATTAAAAACCCCACAGCATGTGACAGATGAAGAGAAATTTCTGAGCGTGTAGCCCACATGCCATAAAGCTTTGAGTTTAGTCATTTTTCATCTGTGCTTCAGGTTCCTTAACTGAAAGCAGAATATAATGATTACTACGGCTAATTACTCAGTAACATCACACTGGTGCTTCAAGGCTTGCCCAACATCTGCTCCATGTTTCTACCTGTCTGTATATGTTATTCAACAGTGCAGCAAGGATCCTTTTAATATGCAGGCAGCTACAAGGGCATCGTAATTCCATTGCTTCCAGTGATACTCTTCAACATTATGTGCAGGAAATTTTCCTTGTTGAATACATCAAGATGGAAGCACCTTCTTTTTGTTTTAAGCAAGGGAAAACAATGAGGAATTCTCAATCTCATGTGAAGGAATTTCATAAGGGACAAGATGTTATTCCAACCAGGAAGCTGGGACCATACAAGAACTCAACACACACCTGCCCATCCACCTTCCATGAGGCAAAATATCAGTATTTTCAAATTACAGTCCTTGGCTTAGAACATTTTACTGAAAACACAACTCCCAAACATTTTCCGGTCACTCTTGAAAACTCACAGGCACAAAAGTGATCTTGTGTGAGGACTGGTGGCTCTTACTATTATTTACCTCTAGTTATCTTGTAGCTTACAAGTCCTGTTGCAGGTTTCATCGGACAAGCCTCTGTGCTAGGGCAGTAAAACAGGTAGCAGTTGGGATGTGTGCTTGTCCTTCGAGCATCAAAAATCACCAAATTACATTTTTTGTCTCCTGTAAAACATGATAAATACATGTTTTGGCAATAAGAACTTTTATAGCATCTTGATAATGAGCTCTAGTTTCTTAAATTCATTTTTACTCACGTGAGTAAGAGGAAAAATACTAACACATAGCATTCCTACAGGAAAAACTGCCCAGGACTGTGAAAGAATGGCCCAGGGCCAATGCATGAAAGGTCACACCTTCCTCTTCCTGTACAGATGAACTTGGGGAAATGGAGAGTCTAATCCTTCATCCTCCCCTCAACCATGCCACACTGGCAGCACTTCATATAGCAATTTCTTGCTTACAAAAAATCTGAAAACCTCCTTGATGGGGAAGAAAATTATATGCTTTTCCCATCACACCCCGGAAATCTCTTGGCTTGTTGCTTCTCAGCAGGTTACTTTTACCATTGTCATTCTTACTTGCTGCTCTACCTCCTACTATTCCAAGAGCTTGATGCAAATCAGTTATCTCAGAGAATCACAGCATGTTTTGGGCTGGAAGGGACCTTTAAAGGTCATCTAGTCCAACCTCCCTGCAGTGAGCAGGGACATCTTCAACCAGATCAGGTTGCTCAGAGCCCTGACCAACCTGTCTCCAGAAGCCCTCTCACTTTTAGCTAATATTAAACATAGCACAAAATGTGAGCTACTTCATAGTACATCTATCAAATACAGCATACACATCTTAAAGTTTGGGGATCTGAGAGGTTTTAAGATTTTAAACTATCACTGCTTCTTTGCTGCAACTATTTTCCTGAACACTACAGGGTGTTAAGACCTAACATCACGCTTGGCGAAACACAATAGCAGCCGCAAGCCCTTAACTAGTCGTGATAAATTAATGATAAATTAACGTTTCTGTGCAGAACACGGAGAATACCACGGATACACTTGAACACCATGCGAGCCCCCACTTCAGCAGCAATTTCCCAAGCGTTCCTCCGTACTTACAGAAAAGACCGAAGAGGAGCCGCTTACCTGAGAGTTTTTCTGCCGAGCAGCAGGCGCGAATGCAAGCCTCTGCGGTGGAGGCGTACCTGGGCTCTGCACCCCTGATGCCTTTGGGCAGAGATAAGTTTATATCGATGATGGCATTTTCCATCTTCTCCGCGGAGCACTCTTGAGTCAGGCAGGGTCCGGCCATCACGCAGGTGATCAGCAGCAAGCAAACCG
>NW_009698045.1:302-1086 GCF_000703405.1 Apaloderma vittatum | reverse complement strand
CGCCGCCAAGGCTGGGGATACAGAAAGTATCTGTCTGGTCCTGGCTTCTGGAGTGACCAAGGCCACTGCTGGATATCGTGTGCCATGCTGGGGGTGCTGGGGAGGAAAAGGGTCACAAGGAAGTGAAAAGTCCACACCTGCAGTTAGGAACAGAGAGGAGTGTTGATCAGTAAGAATATTGGATTCCACATAAGTCATGTTCAGTTTAAAGCTGAGGGAACATGAGGGTTAAACTCTCTTCTTCAGTTCAGCACACAAGCAGAACTCTGTCTGATCTCCTGTCTTTGGTCCCAAACCCGAGACCCCTAATCCAGCCTCTGTGCCCTATTCCCCTCTGCCGCTGAGCCTGGGTCTGCCCCGGTGCCACCAGCTCTGCAGCACCAGTGGGCATTTGTTTCAGGGGCGAGTCAGGTTCAATATCGGATTTGTATATATTTCTTTATGTTTGTATATTTTTGGTTTTTCATTTGTTTTTGAGATAACATTGTGCACAATGAAATCGTATTATTCCTTATTATTCCTCCCACTTCTAATTCACTGTCTACCCGTTGAATTTTCCCGATACACTGGGTAAAGAAGAATATTTTCTCTCTATGTTTAAACAAATTAAAGGGCCATGCAATTTCTTGTTTGTCTGAGATCCTTCCCCTGAGACCTTTGTAAAGCTTCAGGGCAGTTCCTCTGTTCAGAGATTGATGGGAAGAGAGTCCCGGCACATCAGCAGGACCAGGGACTACCAGCTCTTGGTATCTGCAGAGCTGTTCTCCCAGCTCCGAGGGGGCTG
>NW_009698045.1:0-223 GCF_000703405.1 Apaloderma vittatum | reverse complement strand
CAAGGGCACTATGTGTGTGCAGGTGATGCACAGCAAGAGAAGCTGTGGGTGTCAGTTCAGGACAGGCTGCCCTGTCCCTGGGGCAACGGGAGGTGTCCGAGGAGCCCTGGGGACAGTTCCCTCATCTCATGCTGGGCAGCAAGTTTGGCATCTGGGGCTGCTGACTGCCTCGTGTGGGGAATCTGCTGAGCATGCCTGCTGGATGAACATTCTCATACCTGGA
>NW_009698044.1:0-218 GCF_000703405.1 Apaloderma vittatum | reverse complement strand
TGTCCCCGTCCCTCCGAGCTGTCCCCGTCCCTCCATGCCATCATCATCCATCCACGGTGTGACCCCATCCCTTCATGGTGTCCCCATCCCTCTGTGCCATCCCCGTCCCACTGTGCCATCATCATCCTACCATGCCGTCCCCATCCCTCCAAGCTGTCCCCGTTTTGCTGTGCCATCCCAGTCCTATTGTGGTGTCCCCATCACCCCGTGGTGTCCCC
>NW_009698043.1:0-23834 GCF_000703405.1 Apaloderma vittatum | reverse complement strand
ATTATATTATATTATATATTAGTTAGAAAATAGTTTTTTTAAAAACAGAATTTTAAAGGTTTGCGATCTTGTTTTGGGTTTTGGTGTGTTTTGGGTTTTTTTCTGATCAAAAGAGAGAGAAAATAAGAGTTCATAAGAAAGTCTCTTCTCATACTGCAGTCTTCTATAACCAAGGGGTTAAAAGGTTTGGATAAAGACTGACATTTTTACTCTTTTGTAACCAGATTTTTTTTTAAAAAAAGCCACATTATTTTCATTCCATGACCACCCTGCTGCTATTAATACTTATTATTAAACTAATATTTTAAAGCACAGACCTACTAGTTATGAAGCAAATCTAAGTATCTCGCAGGAACAGATTATACCGTTGTATGAGTTACTGAGTCATTGGGATCTGTTTGAAACAGCAGTAATGGAGAATGTTGAAACAATGATAATGAAGGCCTTAAATTAACAGAGAACCTTTTTATACTAGACGATCACAGCTACAAGTTTCTTAAGTCATACGCCTACATGCATATAAACAGATATAGACACACATATAAATGTATTTGGATACAGAAGCTTTTAAACAGAACAAGAAATTCTTAACGCGGGAAAAGACAACCTCATAGCTGTTGTGAGGATGAGAAACTGCACTAGAGGCAAATTGAAACATTTTTAATGTTTCAAAATAGTAAGTAAAATTATTTTAAATTATGCCTTGATTCATCAACCTCTGTTTTCAAAATCTTTCCCAACAGACAGAGAAGGGAGCCCAGACACAGGGTAGTTCATTTCACTTCTTTGGTCAGTTAATTTCTGATTCTGCCAGGATAACACACAATGAAGCGGTACAATTGGGATGCAATTCTGTAGTGTTTAAAGGAAAATTTCTACTACAGTTTATGGAAAAAACACACTATTGTTATATTGATGAGGAGGTTGTCCATCTTTTCATGAAATCCTAGAATGTCCCAAAAATTATGAATGTCTTCTGAAATAATCTTGATCTTAAAACAGGTATCTTTATTACATTCCAAAGAACTTTGGGAGCACCTACCTGTATTCAAAAGAATTTTAATTACACAGAGCAGACAACATTTATATACTCTGATTTGAGCAACTCACTTTCTATTAATTAGTATTTTAAAACTTCAGTGGCATGAAATCTAATGGGTTTTGTACCAGAGTATCTAACTTGTGCACTTTCAGACAGATCTGTAAAGATAACAACATATGAAGTAAAATTGAGGCAAAGTTCAGTTTCTATCTCTCACTGCCCCAAAACCACAGAAACAGAAAGCTAACATTGTCAGTGTTTTCTGACTTTAACTCAGTTGGGAGGCATCAGTGGTAAGTTTCAACTGCTGAGTTGCATTTGATGAAAATCTTAAAAGCAATTGAGTAGTCTAAACTGTTGACTTTTATGAATTTGTATTGTGAATTACTCTTTGAAGGCTCTTTACCTGAGAGGCTTTGAACTGCCATTGTTGTGCTAAGCTTCCAGTATTTGGAGATAAAAAAAAATTAACTTTTCAAAGATTCAGTCATCTGGAAACTAGGAAGTTATTTAAAAGGTTTAGTTCCAAGCATACAGCAACATCGCAAACCCTTAATTATTGGAGATGAATGCTTATCATTCAAATAAGAACAGGTCAATTTATTATTTTTTTAAACAAGTAATCTGAGCTCTTTTATTTTTGGATTAGGTGGACATTTGTTTTCACAGAATTTTATGGATGATTTGACACTACCTTTGAAAGGTGAGGCACTGCTGAATTTACTTCATTTTCTTTTTATCCCTGTAGATATTTTACACAGTCATTAGGAGCACAAAAGTACCTTCATGGTGAGTTTATCCCTTTCATTTTGTAAGGCATTCTTTAACAGTAAGATAAATATTTTTTTTTATTATTTATAAACATACAGGTCCTGATCCTGTATGGAAATGAGTGCTTTTAGCTCCCTTCAAAGCTAACAGGCAGCAAGTTTGTTCGATGTTCTGCAGAAGACACCCAGCAGGATGCAAACCTGGGCTTAGAGTGATTTAAAAAGACAGTACGTATTTCAAGTCTCATTCAAACCATATTTCTGCAGAAGAAATCTATTTGGACATGACTGGAAGACAAATCAGGCATTTATCTTCTTTCCTGTGGCATATGAAACCTCAGATTTAATAAACTCAGATGACACATTGTTTACTGAAGCAAGATATCCACCACGGTGTTAGCCCATTCAACCTACCTAGTAAGAAACCATGTTAATTACAGCACCATGTTAATTACAGAAAAGATATGTGGGCAGTTCTCCCGATTTGAGCTAAACAGAGCCAATTCTGTGTAGTGATTTTTACTTTTCAGTTTAGTCTCTTCTAAAAGGCTGCACTTTCTGAAGTCAGCAGCATGTTTTTGCAGACAGTGATAACTGGCAGTGATAACACCTGATGTTTACAGTTACTGCCTGGGACTGGGATGCAGACAGGCTCTTGCTTATACTTATTCCTACAGTGCCCAAGGCCACGGCTGGCTCTTGTGTGCCACGCTGGGGGTGCCGGGTAGTAAAGAGGGGTCACAAGGAAGTAAAAGGTTGCACCTCCGGGGGGTAATAGACAGGATAGGTGACCAACAAGAGTATTCCATTCCATATATGTCATATTCAGGATAAATTGAGTGATCACGATAGTTTCTGCTCTTTTCCTTTTCTGCAATGGCTGGTGTCCAGGGAGGGCTCTGTCTGATCTCCTGCTTTTGATCTGGATCCTGACTTCTCAAATCCAGCTCCCTGTATCCAGCTCTCACTGCTGCTGAGCCTGGGGGCACCTGCCCTGCAGAATCAATGGGCATTGTTATTGGGGAGGGAGGGGAGTCAGGTTCAATATTAGATTTGTATATAGTTTACTATTTAATTTATATTATTGTTTTCTTAAAGCTGTTTTAGTTTTCTTTTCAAATCCATAAGTCTCTCTGCCTCATTCCCTTTTCCTTCCTGTTTGGGGGAGAGAGGGAGTTTTACAGCATCTTTCTGCATTTAGTGGCCAGCCCAGTCCTAACCCTCGACAGCAGTAAACCTTACTACTACCACAAGCTTGCCTGAACTTGAAGAAATGTAATTATTTTCAATAATGCAATTGTTCTCTAAAATACAGACTGAGATTTCTCCTTTGCTTCAATATCATAGAATCACAGAATTGTCAGGGTTGGAAGGGACCTTAAAGATAATCTAGTTCCAACCCCCCTGCCCTGGGCAGGGACATGCCCCACTAGATCACGCTGCTCAGAGACCCATCCAGCCTGGCCTTAAAAACTTCCAGGGATGGGGCTTCCATCACCTCTCTGGGCAACCTGTGCCAGTGTCTCACCACCCTCATGGGGAAGAACTTCCTCCTAACGTCCAATCTAAACCGATCCATCTCTAGCTTTAATCCATTCCCCCTAGTCCTATCACTACCCGACATCCTAAAATGCCTCTCACTAGCTTTCTTGTATGCCCCCTTGAGATCCAGTACTAAGTGTGGAAGGAATGCAGATGTCTATTGTTCCGACTGGGGCTCTACATAGAGTATTGCATAGGAATCTTTAATTGTCAGTTTTGCATAATAGAGGGCTCATAGATTGCAAACAACTATCTACAAACTCAGAGAGCTAGCAGACAAGATATATATATATCTTGTATATAATTCAAATCCAGGACATAATTTTTTGCCATGAAACATTATGTGATATAAAGATAGGGCTGTCTCAAAAAAAAACAAACCAATTTTTTTCAAAATACTTGTTCTAAAAAGATATACTATCAACACTGGACTCTAATTTTTCTGAGAAAAACTGGCAGTTTGAAGATGCACAAAAGAGTCTAGAGAAAAAAGAAAAAATATTATTGAGAATTATTTTCTTTACAGACACTCTACAGTCTGCAAATGTGAAGGAAACGCTTTGGTTAGTCAGAGCCTACCCGCATTACTGAGAAGCCTTAATACTCTCCACAGCCATAATACAAATCTATTCTCAGGTCACTAACAGAGTCAGCAGAACAGAGCTGAAAATTGCTAAGTCAAACATCCAAAGAACAGTCCCAGTTAACACCCAATTTGAGTAGGACAACATTTGTAATCTCTAATACTTTTCTAACTCACCTAATCTGCAGAAGTGATGGTATAACTTACACCAAGAAGGACCAAATTCCACAAAGCAGAGCAACATGAGTGGAAATCCTTCCCTCTCTAACTGACAGGACCTAACACCAGCTGGCCCTGGCCTTTAAACAGCTCTTCAAACACACATGCATAGTCTGGGAGGTGAGGAATGGACAGCGCATAGAATTCCTAGCAATTTTCAGAGTTGTTGATGAGGTGAAAAAAGATCATTGGAGTTTCCTCTTCCTTTTCCCATCCCCTGTTTCCCCCTCAGCCTGTAACCCTGCTGCCTCCCAGTTTGCCTCTCAGAAGGGTTATGTGCTGGGTCTGGCTGGCAGAAAACATAGGAAATGCAGCCCAGTGCACGGCTATTCTGAACTACTGTCTCACATTGTAATTACATCATAACCGAAAGGGAAGTATGAAAGATGTTTAGCACACAAAGACTTAGGAATTTAGCTAGGTTTCATCGTAACTATAAAATAAAAAGTAAAAATCCGGATCATGATTCTGACAAGCTGGCTCAGCACCATGATAGTTGGATGTTCACACACCTTAACTCCGTGACTCCCAGAGTCTCCCTGACAAGGGGCATTTCTGTATTTACCAGAGCATTACACTAAGCAAAGCAGACTAGGAGAAGAAAAAGCTGGAATGGACTAAACTAGAGACAGTCTAAAACCCATTTGAAATCCACACACCAACCAGACAAAAATATATTCAAGCAATGCCACAAGAGTAAAAGGAATGAGAGGGGTTTGTTTTCTTTTTCTCCACACAGCTGCAAGATACTGACTGGCAGGGATCAATATCAATTCACTGGATGAAACAGTGTATTCACCAAACACAGGAAGATGAAAATGACAATGATAAGAGTGAAAATATTCTTCAGAAAACTACTGGAACACTATTGTTCTTTTCCGTTGAAGACAATTGCCCTTTGTTCATTAAATGTCAATCTAACTCGTTACAGCTTTCATAATAAGGACTCATGAGTAGGTGTAAATGAAAGAAGAGTCTCTGTTATTTAAATTGAAATCCTCTTGCAATTCCTTGGTATGTAAATTGCAGATTATGTTATACACTGATAGAGATGGTATAAATAGATCTGTCAGAGTCTAAGGGGACCTTTTGAATAGTTCTAAGTAACATGCACCACTTCTGAATTTGGCCTTGAATGCAGACACAGAGGCAAACACAGAAAGGGAAATTTAACTGCTGGTGGAGAAACTTTGAATGTGTCCATAGGCAGTGCAGAAATGAACAGGCACAGCAAGGAAGATGTTACATCCTCTCTTACATTCACGGTCAAACAAGAATATCCATAAAGAAAGACATTAGACTTTATGTGGAAAAGAAAGTTTCACTAAACTGCTTAAGATCCAGCAGGACTGTTAGCAGTAAAACGTCTCCAAATGACAGCAAGACCTAACACCTTGTGAAATCCAACCTTGCTTCGTACCACTGCAGATATAAAGAACAAGAATCCATGAAGGTGACATGACACGGGAAACCTTTAAGTCTATAATGATGATAAGGATTTTTCTATCAAAAAAACTCCTGTAGAGGTATAAGCTTGTTAGTCTTTGGGGATATAAGGTATGGCCTAGCCTTTTAAGACATCCTTGTTTCTTAACTGAGAAACCAAGCATTTCAGACTTCGAAACTGCAAACTTCAGCAGGTCTGCTAATAACAGTATATTGAACTTGTGCAGAAGTTTAATACTCTGGCCTTTCTTCACCTACTCTAGATGATACACACAATGCTGGAGGATAACATTTTTTGTATTGTCACAATCATAAAAACTAGAACTGGCAAGAAGAGACTAGAGGGCAGGCTAAATAAAAAGGGTGTGTATCATCTTGGCTTTGAAAGGAGTATTACATATGGATGTAATAGAATAGCTATATCGAAAGTTAAAGCTAGAAAATCACAGAAAAGTAATATACAGTATCCTGGCTGTGAGCAAGAATGACAGGATGATAAAGCACTTGGGGACCAATCCATGAGGATACCATTTAGGTATCAAGCTGCCTATATTCCTTCACTGCAATGGCAAATAAGATATTGGATAGGATTTAAGCAACTAGAAGCCAGTGTGGATATATGACTATTATTTTTCTTTTTACTTTCTTCTTTTGTTCATGCCCTTTTTAATGGATACCAAATATGCAGATATTTTCCACTACTCATGCTCAGTGGTAGAAATATTACTTTTTAAAATGTAGGCTCAGTACATGAGCTTTGCATGTGAAGCATATAATGGTCAAAATAGGGAAGGACAAGGAGAGAAAAAAAGATGAAACTATAGCAGCCAATAAACCGGAAAACTATTTTTTTGCAAGCTGTTTTAGATAAAAAGGTCTTGTTTGCACAGCAAATTCTGGAGGCATTTCTGTGAAGTACACAATCAGTATAAATGAATTGGTTTATATCCTATTCTAAAACATAGAAGAGAGAGCATGATTGCATAACTAAAGATGTCTTTCCTATACTATCAGTGATATACAAAAAGCGTAGGTAAAGTAGGCATATCCTTCTGACAGAGAACAACATCTGTACTAGAAACACTCCTGTTATTTTGCTACATTTCTTTTTATAAAAATCTTCTTGTGACTGTTAAACAATCAGAAATGCCAACACTATTGCTGGCATTTGAAAAGTCCTCTTGTAAAGTACAGGGATGCTGCAAGGCTGAAACAGTTTTTAAAAAAGGCAGCCTTAGAATGTTTTATTAAATATATCCTGACATAAACAGAGATGCCGGTGACAGAAAGAAAAGGTAAGCAACCCACCACAGTCTTGACCTCAAGTCAATGATAAGACTGACACTCCAAACCTGTTCTGGCAAAGTACATTCCATAGCTGCATGAAGATATGGGACACAGTAATTTATAATTCTTGCTCTGAACAAGTGAAAGCCCAATGTTTTTACACTTGAGTAAAATTGGGCCTGGACAATAGGGAACCAAAAATTCATTTGGATACATGTGGTGCTTTAAAACGCATCACGAGGAGCTTCAAATCGATCCAGCACCTAATGGCAGGCAGCACTGAGATCTCAGTACCGAGACACATGATGACCGACTATTGTGCATGCTTAAAGTCTCAGTGGTTGCATTACTGTATAAGTTCTTGTTTTGTGAAAGGAGGGCTGAGTGAGACCTGCAAGCAGGGAATTACAGTAATCCAGGCAAGATGTCATAGAAGCATGAATTAATGTTTCAGTGTCTCTATGTGACAATGCTCTCAAACTTGTTATATTTCTAGTTTGATAATAGAAGTTTTGTTCCCCCTGAATGCACATGATCCCCAAAGAAAAGCCCTCAATTAAAGTTTACCTCTACATTTTGCACAGATGAAGACCAAGCAGTATTTATGTGCAGTACAGCTAAGGAACAAATCTTCAGACACAGTGTTAACAGCATTATTAAGCACAGTGGTCTCACCTTTTCATGTTTAAAGCAATTTTGGGGCAGTCAGAACTACACTTCATAAGAAATGGGGATCAGATGTTCCTATTGAGTCTGTAGCAAATAATGTAAGTCGTCTTTCTGATAGCTGTGCAAGCTTTTTACTTCTGCTCTTCTCATCTTCCCCTGGATCTTATTATCTCCTTTTGTCTACAATGCTTAATCAGAGACACAGCAGTTTAAACTGCTGTATGACCCGAGAGATGACTTCTTTATCACCTCTGCACTTTTATAACATAAATAAGTGACAGATAAATTATATAAGAAAGCCTAGACTGTGACCTGAGCTAATAATTTTTGTGGGCTAAGTCCTGATGCAGTAAGTCTTGCACAGCACTTGTTCAGGCAAAGCCCAGGCAGGAGTAAGATTTTATAAGAGTCAAGCCCCAATAAAAGCAGAGCTCAAGATTTGGCCCTTTTTGACCTTCTACTTAGAATTTCTTGCAAGCATATTGGCCACATTTTCATAAGCATTAAGAAGAGTGAAAGCCCTCTCTATGTTTTATAAAGCACTGCAGTTCTGTACCTCCATTAATGGCATATTTTCCAACAATTTTCCAAATAAATCCAATATGCCACATAACAGCATGTTGATGAAATAATCAAAAGTTATTATAATCAATTATAATCAATAATTTCGCAAATTATTTTGGTTAGAAGATGCATGGTTAATACCAAAAAACCCTTAATGCATCTTATCGTTTTATAAAGGCTATGCTTTCCAAATAAGTTTGGCATTGCTTACAGTACCAAAAACTCCCATATATTCAGAGCTACAGTCGCCAGTCAACAGACTTTTGCTGACAAAGCTAAAAATGAGCACACACTTTTTGTTTCTCTTTATCAGAATATCCCAGGGAGAAGGGCTGAGGGTGCTCTCTCTCAGGAGGTCCTCAGCCCCAGTGTCCAAGAATGAAACCCATCGAAATAAGTCACTGGGAGCAGCTCTTTGGATCACCTTTCAGACTAAGATGAGGCCACTGTGTGGGAGTGTGAGGCACACTATGAGATGCAGGGAAGAACATTTTGGAAAGCAGCTTTGCAAGAAAAGATTTGGTTCTGGTGGTCAGCAAGCTGAACACCAGACTTGCCGCAAAGGCAGATAACAGCACATGCTGGGACCTAGCATTAGAAGTGCTGCCAGCAGGTCACGGGAGGTGATCCTTCCCCTCTGCTCAGTACTCAGGAAGCCACATCTGGAGCAATATGTCCAGTTCTGGGAGAGGCACCTGGTAAAACAGAGACCTGAGCATACTGGAGACAGTCCAGCAAAGGGTCACAAAGATGATGAAGGAACTGGAACATTTCTCCTACAAGGAAAGACTGAGAGAGCTGGGATTCTTCACCCTGGAGAATAGAAGGCTTGGGGAGATCTCATCCATATATATAGATACCTGAATGAAGGGTGTAAAGAGGGCAGAGCCAGGCCTTTTTCAGTGTTTCCCAGTGACAGGATGAGAGACAACAGGCACAAATTGAAACCCAGGAGGTTCCCTCTGAACAGCAGGAAGGGTGATCAAGCACTGGCACAGGTTGTTCATAGAGAGATTGTGGAGTCTTGATCTCTGGAGATATTCAAAAGCTGTCTGGACATGGTCCTGGGTAACCAGTTCTAAGTTGCCCTGCTCAGGCAAGGAGGCTGGACGAGAAGACCTCCAGAGATGCCTCCCAATGTCAGCCATTCTGTGATTCTGTGAAATGGAGTGGGGCTGCAGCCTCAGGAGCTCCTATGTCCAGATCTTCGCAACTGGAGAATATTTCACTAATGGACCTCTACTCTGCCACAGGGGAGGAAGCCATTGGCGCTTTTCAGACTCACTACTTGTTGACCTGGGGTTAGCCTCACCTCCCTGAAGCTGTCAGATCTAGTATGATGTATTTTCCTCTAACAGAATCAGTTAAGACAAATTCAGAACTGTTAACTTCATAGCTTCCCTTTATCTTCTGTATCTTTGACTTAAGTTGGCTTTTTTCCTATCCTATTTCATCTCTTCTGCAAAGTTATAAAGCTGGCAAGTCGTAAAAACAGTTCTGCTCAGCTCAATAAATATGGATCCAAATGTATAAAACCCCAAATGTTAGTTATTGTTTGTTATTACTAGTTACATGCTTCATCAAGAACTTCTGTTATCAATACTTAAAAGCACTGAGAATCTTGCCAGTAGTCTCTCACCAGTTTAATTGCCCAGTATGCATAATATAAATGGCATTGCTGCTCCATATTCTAGGATTGCTAGTCATTCTTAAGGGCATACATTATGTTCGTACAGATTTTACAAGGCACTAACTCTATCACTACCAGAAAGCAGCTCTTTTCTTATCAGCAGCTTGGAGAGTTGGTTTCACTGAAATCAACAATGCACAGGATAATTTTGCCAGTATATTTTAAGGCTTTTTTGCTGCTTCAAAGTTCTTTTATCTGTCCCCTGAATGTCCAGGACTCAGCAGTCACCCCCAACACAAAACAGACAGCTTTTAATAAACATCATAATAATTTTAAAATATTTTTTCTTTTATCTACTGTCTTTAAAAGCCTTTTGGCATATTCAAGTCATATATTCAAACTTGCCTCTCCTGTTAGGAAGATAAAAAGTTCTATTTTTGTTTAGGTAAAAGCTGAGATTTTTTCTTGATGACGATTCACAAAGTGAGCTTTTAAAAGAAACAACAAACATTGCCAGGCTAACTGCAGTAAGGATGGATGGTGTCACATGTTAGTCTTTAAATGAAGTAAAGAGAAGAACTAGGGCCACAGTCACTACACTTTGGTGTCTCAATGCAAGTACAGAAAAAATGCTAAGGAAGCTGAAAACAGTAAACTTACTAGCAGGCACACAAACCTTTTAACTGAAAACAGACTACAGAAAAAAAAACCACCAAACATAAGTCAAATCAGGAGCAGATTTGAGAAATTTATGTTCTTCCTGTAAAAAATAATGTTTTGCATCTATGTTCCTTCCTTAAAAAATTTTGCACTTCTGTTGGTCAATATAAGGCTAAGAAAACCCTACTCTCCAAATACCCAGTTAAAAACTTTGTAAATTCAGCCTTAAAGAGACTAACCCGCATATGTGTCTGAAAGTTATGGGAAGAAATGCTTTGCTGAAGAAAAAAGAAACTTGGATAAAGCCATATCAGGAAATCCTTTCCTCTTCTCCACTGCAATGTACCAACATTTATGCCCAAGTCAATTGCTCACAGATAAAGGGCTAATAATCAGCTCTTGTGTAATTAAATTACTTCTAATTTCAAAGTAGGGATAACTTCAGAACAAATACATTTTAAGGACTCAGACTTCACTTGGGTAAATTACCCAGGCTTCTACTTGCCTTTCCAAAGTTACTGGTTATGTGACTGAATTTTTACATGAAAATGAGCATAAATGTTACAAGCAATAGTGCCATGATATTCCGGATTTGGTTTCAGCCATCTGTATGAGTTGTTTTACTGAGTGATACACAGAAACTATTAGCTAATTGACACAGATCTTAAAACCAGAAAAATTTCACACTATGTAACATTCTGGATGGAAATGTTGTTGTAGTAACCGCCATGCTGAAGCTGGCATTTTGTAACAGCAGGTTCGTCCTTGTGTCGCTGGTCTGGAATGAAGCTGCAGAAGACAGTGTGGGATATGAACAAGACCTCATAAGCCAAAAACATATTTCACAGATGTTGCAAGTAGCTGCAGCTTTAAAGCTTGTTGTTTGGTGAGAATCTCAACAGAAAAACCTCTAGTAAGTTCTGACCAACTGTGTATCTGTGTTTGCATGCATGCAACTCAACAGAAACCTCACTCAGAGCTACAGGGCAGGATCAGGAGCATCCTAAAACTGTGCATTCACACCTTATCACGTGTGTATAGATTAATGTAACTGTTATCACGTCACTGTTACATTCTAGGAACTTCACTGGTCATCTCTATTCTTGCACAGCCCTTAACAACTCAAGACAACACAAAAAGGTTGTTCAGATGTGTACCCATAACAAAAAGAGTTGTAAAAGCTTGCAGAGTTGTTTATAGGTGACTGGCCATTTTCTTCTGACTTCCAGTACTTAATAAGTAAATATTCTTGATTTTTTCAGTTTTACCACGATCACGCACAACCTATATTGTTCTTAAACTTCTGTTGCATTATTTTTTGCCCCTGGACATCCCTATTAAGTCAGAGTGGCAAAGAAAGGTTTTTAGCAGGGTTTATAATGTTCTAGCGGGGTTGGACCCTACTATCCCAACATGAGAGCCAACTCTGGTTGCAAAAGACTTCTGACATTTTGGGGATTCATTTACTTTTAAAATATATAGCAAAAAGAAATACAAAATATAGCACAAATTCTTCTGAACTGCAGCATGTGTTTTAATAAGAGCTAATGGCTACTTCTTAGCTGGTCCCTTAAACAACACAAATCATAAGCATTGGAAACTCCAAGATAAATAACAGGCCTCAGCAAAAAATAATTAAATGTCCCAAATAATTATTGTCTACTTGACAATAACGGCAAGGGTAAAATCTATCAAAGGAATGGAGGGATAATTGAGACAATTTGACAGAAAGTGTTCAGGACAAAAGAGTGCTGGGTCAGACAGACTAAATCTCCAGTGTTATAAACCACCAGGGCAGGAAAAGCTGCTAAATATAAACACTGCCCATTGCCCTAGAGTAAAAAGTACAGACAGTTTAAAAGTCAACAAATTGACCAGCCAAGTCACATAATGAAATTTGAGAAAGCAAAAGGCCATGAACAGAGAACTGGGCAGACAGGTAGCCTTGCATGAGGTCATTCTGAAAACCAGTGAAGATTGAATCTGCCTGACATAAAAGATTTTACTTAATTCACAGGGCAAATGAGAAAAAGAACATCTTGGCTCTATATAATACAGTATCTGGATTTTTAGACCTTAAAAAGAAAGATTTAGTACTGAAGTAATCAAATCACACAGGTAGCCTACCCTTTGCATGCACAGTGAATCTTAATAAGAGAATCGCAACTGATCCTGCCAGTGGTCTCCACCACCACAGTGTCTTCTTCTGGCCCTGCTCTGCAGACCTCATTCTGCTGCAGGTCTGCTGAAGAGAGCTGCCAGCTCTCAACAGCTTCAGTGGGCTGGTAATCACGCTACGCCTACCCACGTCCCTGGGACTCATCTGGGCACTTTCCAAAGCATCAGTGCTGTGAGAAAAGAGAGAAAACCCAAGGAACTCATAGATGAAGCTATCCACATTCTTCTGCTCTGAACCAGTCTTCATATCAGAGCTCTAGAGCTCTAATACAACCAGATGTATTTCAGAAACCCATTCTAATAAAATATTTCTAATTCCTAGCTGTGATCAGGCTTCTCTCACTGACTCACATGAACTCTTTCCACTGAGGTGACTGAGCTGCAGGTGCTCCTTTTTGCACCACACTCCATTCCCAACACTTCAGGCATAAGTGCTAGAGGTGATGGGGTCCACTGGCTCTCTGAGCTACCTCTAAATACCTCCTGTGACTTCTGCAGGCTTTGCAATCTACTGCAGTCTCATGAAATTTCTACTTAAAGTGTAGATACAGTGAGAATTCTTTTAAGCATAAAATTAAAAAGTAAGACTATGAATTAATCAACATTTCTTTGCTGCAACCCAGTGTAAAACATTCACCTAGTGCAGTTATTTCTGATCAGTACAGGGCTGCTGTAAATTTGCTACAAATTACATGCTACATTGCCACCTAGTGAAAAAAAAATGAAATTCAACTAAAAAAAATAATGGAGCATACAGAAGTATTTTATGGTACAGGTATCCTGAAAATTCACATCTCTGGCTCCCTTGTGATAGTTACATAGTGTTCAAGTCGGTGTTCACTGAGCATCTTAATCCTTGTGTCTGGGTGTGTTTGTGCATCTGTACATTGCCCTGCCTAATCACTATGCACATACGAACAATTAAGAATATATTTGCAACATATTTACTTCAATGGATGTAGGTTTTGCCCTGTAAAATATGTGTATGCTGCCACCAATGTCAAGGAACTACAAAAACCTTATGTGGTGCAGTCTGTCATGCTTGTTGTCAGACCACCTATGCCTAGGTGACAATAAATCTTACTTGTTCAAGGTAGTCCAAACTCTGCCTACATGAAAATGTAGCACTCATCAGCCTCTGCTGGTTTACTTGGCTTCTGCTATCAACAAGCTGGCCTGCCAGAAGATTTGCCATGGTTTCTAAGTTGAAGTGCAGGGATAAGATCTGTGGTGGAACTGACAAATTGCAAGTGATATCTTGACAACCACCACAGCAGCTTTTATGCCATGCTCAAAGCAGTTTAAGGATTTTATGGGGTATGGCAATGCCACACAAGTGTAGACAAGATGAAAAGGTGCTGACCAGAGATTATGAAGGCATAAGGCAGTGCTGTACTGAAAACTTTTGAATGTACTCAATAATCCTGACGGTCAATAGAGTTGTTTCAGATGATACCTTTCTCACCACCACTCTCCACCAGGCAGCCAAGGTCACAACCTGAGAAGTTTAAGGACCAGTTTGTCATTATTTTTTCCAGCAGAAAACATCCAATTCCTAAGCAAAGACGACAAAATTAATTATTATGAGAGGGACTGCCTGTTTGGAAACTCTGGATCATTAAAGAGAGAGGTTAATTTAACACCATTGCTGTTGTCATATTTCGTGTGTCTATATAAAAGGACACATCCATACAAAAATACAATTCCTAATAAATATGAAACAACTGTAAGTTATTAATGGTGTATATGTCAGCCCAGATTTTTTTTTTTTACTGTTACTGAGTTTGTAATTAGAACTTCACATTACTGGAGTAGTAAAAAGCAAACCATGCTCCACTAGCAGCTGGAAGTAGAAGTTCCTTGCAATGATGTCCTTCATTTTAAGTGGATACATACAGGCACTAGAGTGCAACTAAGTGGTCACCTATTATTTATAATTTTTTTGGCTTCAAAGTCTGTTTGCTTGCATGCACTTATATATCCACTCTTTGCCCTCTAGAACAGTAGTGGACAATGGAGCTGAATGCAGCTGATCCAGCTGTGAACCTAATCATGAAGTCATTTGCTGATCGAGGGTCATTTTCAGCAGTATATTTTCTCAGCAGGGTTCATTCTTGTTTGGAACTAGATGCTGTTTATGTCTCACGAGTTATATAATGAAAAAAACTGCTTGAAAGTCCACACATATCTTACAGTGTTGAATGGAGTGGAAGTTCCACATCCCATCTGGTTTTCAAGAGAATTTTACTGTATCTTTTAGATATATTTTTCAGCTTCTGGGTATTACGTTTATTACATGGATTGATTTGTAATCTGTTTTTCTACTTGGCTGAAATCTGGTTTTATGAGAAAGACAGTGAAATAACATGCTCTTTCATCTGCTAGTTCTTATAGACTATAGATAGAATCATAATTTAATACCGTCTGTAGACTAGCAGGAGTCTGTGTTTGCTACTTCAAAGCCAAATATGTGCAAAGTTAATGAATGTAAGCTCTTTAAACATGAGCAGAGGCATTGCTTATAACTAATGCTTGTATAGTTCTAGGAGTAAATACTAGTCAAAGACGTCACTTTTGTTGGAATATCTTTTAATGAACAAAAAATAAATTGCAGAAAAATACATACCAAACTTCTAAAACTACAGACTTACTCATTACACATTATCTGATCTATTTAATATCTGATTAATATTCCAGATTATATACCGAGCTGCTGAACAGACTTAGCCTCTATGTATTCTTACATGCTTACGTAGAAACAGATGTGTCACAGGCCATATGACAGTACAGCAGTACACACATCACTACGGGGAAATTACAGAAAAAAAAAAGAGTGATAAAAATAGTAACAATTTAACCTGGAATACATACAAAAAAAGAAAACTGATACTGCTCAGGTGATAAGCATTCTAAACTGAATTGGCACCAGCTGTTGTTTAATGGTGAATCCTTTGCCAGAATAAGCACCTGAAGCAATCACTGTCATACATGGATGGAGCCATTTTTAACAAAGCACTAGATGATATTTTTGTTATTAGAAAATACTGCAGTCATTGATTCCATACACTTCTTTTTTGTGTAAACACTATTCCTACACCTGATAAGAAATTATACACTATTAGAATGCTTGTTCGATCAGAGAAAACTCTGATAAAAACAATTAATAAAACAAAACACACAATTTTAGAAATTGTGTTAGAGAATAGTGATGGCACTGTTTCAGTCAGAGTTCAGATGACAGCAACCATCTTTGTTCCCAGAATGGTTTTACTGATTAAAGTAGCTCCCAGGTGGTACATGATTGTATTTCCAATTCAAGGATCACAGAATGAACAAATGTTAGAGAAGATTTCTAAAGAAATAACAAGATGTATTTTCTCTCGAAGTCTGTAAGCAGTTTCATCTCAAGTAATTTTTGCTGGGATAGGCCTTTTGGACAAGATTTCATTAAATAACATGTCACTTATGGATTAATTTAGAAACTCAAATTCACTGTTTAAAGGAAATTCTTACAACTTGAGAAAGAAATTAACAAAATTAATTATATTGAAAAATCAGCCACAATTTGTTGAATTTGTTATAACATGGCGTAAGGGTGATTCCTAAGAATTCCTTGCTTCTCCTCCCTGCTGCCATATTCTCAGTAACTTGTGGTTTGGTGAAAATACATTAAATGGGTGTGTTTTTAGAAAAATGTTAGCTATCATGTGATTTTTTCCTGAATAGATTATGGGGTTATTATTATCGTTACTACTGTTGTTGTTATTTCAATAGCAATGCCTGCAATTCTTTAACAGTGTACAAAAAATTATTAGACACATTTTTTGCACTGAGATCATATTGTTTAAAATAGACATAAACAAGAAAGATATACACAATAAAAAAATATTTCAAAGAAGTTTATTTAAAATTGCTTTGGCATGTGGGAATGAAGCATACTAGGCTCTCAAGAAGTAGGGTGGAAGTACTTCAGTCATCCACACCCCATTATACATAGCTCTTTTCATTCGCCTCATCTTCTCTAATGTGTGCTGCTCTTCTTTAGTGACTCTCACAGCCCCACAAAATCTCAAGCCTTCATTTGTCTTCCCTAGAGATGCTCTGTAGGTGCACAGGCACTGGCAGATGCCAGGAGGTAAGAGGAGTCCACTGAATGTACTTACATACATGTAAGTACATGTACTTATATGATGCGAAAGAGGGATGGGCTGCAGCTTGTTTTGCACATCTCCCACAAGCAGACGATGCAGATCTAGAGCCAGTGTGTCCAGACAGCTCTAGATTTAGGTCCAGGGTGTTCAGTTTAGAATCATACCATCATTTAGGTTGGAAAAGACATTTAATTTTAGCTCAGTCGGTTAGAGCATGGTGCTGATAACACCAAGGTTGCGGGTTTGATTCCTGTTCAGTCCCCACGTGTTGCCTGATCTAGTTGAGAGGCGTCTCTGCCCATGACAGGGAGGTTGGATTAATTGATCTCTAAGGTCCCTTCCAGTCTAGGCTATTCTATGATTCTATGAAGTCCAACAGTTAAGCTAACACTTCCAAGTCCACCACTAAACCATGTCCCTAAGTGCCGCATCATTTAGTTCATTGTTGTCTGTTTAGGCGATCATATTTTAAAGAAACATTTTGAGATTTAAGTCAGATTTAAAGTCGGTTGTTCAGGAAATAGCCATAGGCCAGACCACAGTTGCCAAGGGGTTCAGATTCCTACCTTCTATTATGTCTGTAGTTTCACAAAATTGGTATTTTGGAAACCTAAGCATGAGTCAGGAGCTTAAAACAGATCTAGCCTAGGTCCATGACTCTACTGCAAACTACCATGCATTTGAAACGTCATATGGTGCTCCCTCTAAATATAAATTTGTCAATACAAAGTATGTTTATTTGCACTACATCTCTGGTAATTCTGCTTACAGGGGAGTCAGACATGATAAATTAGGACCATTACGTGAAGCAAAAAAAGCACGTAAATCCCAGGTGTTTTCTGGTGATTGAGTTGTCAGTACAATGGTTAATCCAAGGAGCAATACACCATCCATTGGTCTTAAAACAGATTTAATGAAAACCATCTAGTAGAGTAATTCCACTAGAATAAGAAACAGCCCTATATTCATATTGCTTGTGATGATGAATTTCAATCTCCAGCTGAAATACAGTCAGCTAGAGCCAGTACCATATGGAAATCCATACTATAGCTCAACAGATCTCCCCAAAGCCACACAGCTGTGCTTCTTATTTTTGAACACAAAGAACACATGGCAGAATACATAATACAACAAATACGTTCAGATAAATAGGGCAAAAGCTTGTAACTTGGTTTCTCTCAGTAAGAAATGTGTCATGTTTATGCACAAACACATTTTAAGTGAAAATTCCGGCAGGTTCTCTTTACAACCAAATCCAAAAGGCAGTATTTCTGTTCAGAAGCTTGATCATTTTTATTGAGTTGCAATAAAGGCACCTGGTAGCAGAGCAGCTAAAAATTAAGACCTGTTCAGATGGAAGTCTGCACAGTAACATCATATTTTCAGTACGACATTATCTAGCTTTTCATCAAGTCACAGAATCACAGTCTTATAGCTCCTTTAAGTAAAGTCTAAGTGATGTAATTGCTATAGTGATTGACAAGGTTTTCCAATTTAAAATTTCAATTTAAAATTAAAATTTAAGACTCTAAAACTAGACTTGCTTCTAAATAAACAATAGCTAGAAGGCTATTGGGAAAATGAACAGACAATAAAGATGGCAGACTTGATTAATTTCAGTGATTTTACCTTAGTGACATTTTTGTTTATTATTGTAGAAGATTTTTTCTGAAAAGGTGCATAAGATTGTTTTTAGGAAAGTCAAGACAATATAAAGATGGTCACAGACTATCATACATGAACTCAGTCACTACTGTCTCCCACACTGTTACACGTGTTGTTACAGACTAAGGGAGCTCCAGGTCAGAAGATTAGATATGTGTCCCTTTCTTCCCAAATAACCACCAAAGCCAGCTAGCCGTGCCCCAGCACGGCACAGAGCTCTGGGCAATTGCCTTATGTGCCTCACAGGTGAAGGAGTCGTGCTGATGAGGGAGCAGTCCTTTACCAGATACTTCCTCAATGAAGACAATGGGGCTGTCCATAGCAATAATGGTCTGAAAGGTCAGTTTAACTATTACTTATTCATAACCTGAATTTGTATTTATGCTACAAAGGCCATGCAGCCTCCCCTTTTGCTACGACTCTAAGAAGTAATTGTAAAATGACAACCTTGGAGAGAAGAAAACATAAGAAGAGATATATTTTATTGAGATTTATCTACGGTATGTGATGAGTCTAGCTCATAACATTATTGCAAAAGTGAATATCAAAGATGACAGAAAATGTATCTCCTTTCTCTCAAGTAAAAGCTTCTGAAATTTGAGAAACGCTCATACAGAATGAAAACACACAAAATCTGACAGAAAATTCTCCTGTTGTTTCAATCTACAGAGTCTCCTTTGTATTCTGCGGTGCTGCACTTACGCGACCAGGAAAGGTTGAGATTATTATACTCAAATAATCAGACTAAATCCTCACAAAGTAGGTAAATTCAGACTCACACCTGCTGCTTAACTGCTGGCTTGCCCCCTTGTCTGTAGGCATCATATTTATGATTTAATCAGTACAGAAGGTCAATTTCTGGCACAAAAATGAACTTAAAAATGTAGTGGTAGCTCATAACTTTGTATTTCTGTGCTTTGTATCTCAGACATTTCATCTTAAAATATAGTTGGTAAAATGCTATCAAGAGGGTTTTTGTTCGAGATTCTAGTTTGTCAGTCTGAAGCCAAAAAAGATGTATTTCCCACTTAACAACCCCTGTGGTTAGTATCAGAGTCCAGTGGAACTTGCAAAGGACAGTAATTGAATGGTTGGTACGTTCCTGAAACAGATTCTCAAAACGACTTTGACCCGATTTGTACACTTTTTCAGTGGTTTAGAAACGCTGCAGAGCTGGGGATACATCCAGTTCAGACATCATGGAGTAGGAACTAACTCTTCACCGCTTCTCAGCCCCATTCTTAAAATCTTCAGAAGTTTTCAACTTTTGTCTTCAAAAGCCTTCAAAGTTTTTCAACCATTTTTACACTGACTGCTATACGGACTAATCATACATGGAAAAACACAGACTGGCATTCATGTGTCCTAACAAAGTCTACAGAGCAAACAACTTGGGCAGAGCACTATGCACAGACATCACAAAATTTTCTTTCCAAACTTGGGGCTTACACATTATAAATTATCACCCAAAGTGACTATTTATTGCTTTGTGGGAGTTCTAACCACAACAACATTGTCACATGTGTTGACACGCCCTCTAGTTTTAGATAATCCTAAATCAACGAGAACCCTGTTTAAAAATTTTGGTAGCCATACCCTGACCATATAACATAGATGTAGACATTGCAAATCCCCTTATTTCTAATATAATATTTGTATAATACAAGTTTCAGGTTACCTTCATTTTGAGGTTGAAAACTTTAAGTATGCTCATTTAACAATGTCAAGACAACTTTCAGACTTGGGGGAAGAAAACAGTAACTTGCCATACTTCTGCAACAACTTTATTATTGCCGTGGATCACATTTATGAAGACATCATAAAGTTACAAGGAGTTACAATAAAAAAAGCAGTTCCAACAATGTAAAGTGGTCCATTACATGTTCCATATGACAACTTTATTACTGCAGTGGACCAGTATAGCAATTACGAATAGGAAATACGTTACGCAAAACTTGTTTTGAGACAGAATGTAAAATAGGCAAAAATCATACTGTAAGAATACATTATTCTGACATGTAATAATTATTCTGAGGTTACAAATCCATAAAGCAAGCTACTTTACTTTTGTAACTTAGGAATTTGATTTTAAAAAGTGGTAACAAAAGCAAATTTAGCAATGGAAACACTTTATTATTGTTTGTTGTTTTATTGTTTGTTATTATTGATGGTTGCTTGGCTATTAAAACTAGCATCTGTATTTTTTCTAATTATTGATATGCTCATTAACATGTTGTCAAGGATCAGAGTGCTCAGCCAGGACACAGTGGTGCTAAATACTGTACAAACTTAAAATGAAATGACAACTCGTACCCAGAAGACCTTATATTAAAAGTAGAAGGGAACACATAACACATGGGAAAAGGCTGTTGGGGAAGCCATGAAAACATGACAACAGAACGGGACGCAGAGGTCTACATAATCATGCAATTCAAACGTTAGGCATTTTGGCAGACCTTACACTGATGCTGAGTTTTATGGAGGAATCAGGTGAGGATAACTAGAGTCGCTTTGAAAATGTTTATAGAAAGTCTTCAAGAATGAGAGAGGGCATAAGGGTCTTTCTTACAAGATTTAAGTAGATGATGGAGACATTCACCCTGAATAAATCTTTTCATCCTTTCCCATGCTGTTCAGTGAATGAGAGAACTTACACACTGTAAGAAGCCACAAAAAGGATCAAAAAAGAGTAAAAAATTAAAAAAAAGAAAGTACAGTACTTCTACAAATCTACTCAAAACAGAAAACCACAAGACAGTCATTTAAAAATATATTTTAATTAGAAGCACAATGGATTCAAAATCCCAGGTGTCAAAAAAAAAACCACACAAGTTCCCATAGCAAATGCTAATCAAAGAGTTGATTATTTTTATTAAGAAAATTATTCTCAGATTTGCTTTTTTGTGTGTTTGTGTATGTTAATATTAGAAAGTGTAAGTAAAATCAAGATAAAAATGTAAATAAATTACAGATATAAGTGCAATACTTAATTAGAATTCAAAGCACAGTTACGGAAAATTTGAGACAGCGAAAAGGAGCTAGGCATGCATTTCTGAACAGATGGTGCTAGATAAGGTCACACAGATATAATTGAGGTCAGAATTTGGCCACTGTAGGAACAGACACTCTCAGTGAAAGAGGTGAATTTCCTCCTGTGGTATCCATTAATTACTCAGTGCCATTCAGTCACAGCGCTGTCTATTGTAGATCCTCTCAGTAATCCCTTGTCCATACAAGTCTTGGGCTAGAATATCCTTTCAATATTATGCATTTGAAGAAAAATTGTGTGTAAAAACACTGATTTGTTTTTTAGCTGCAGAGACAAAAGTCTACCAGTATCGTCATTTATCTTAGTCTCCAAGATAACAGTAAGTATTGAGGGACAAATAGATGAAGAACAAACATAAAACATAGGGAAGAACAAACATAAACCAACTAATTTTTATGAAATACAAACAAGTTTAAAATTCAAAGACTATTTTTAAAATACTTTATATCCGCAAATTGAGAGCCCAGATGGATGTAGCAGAACTGACTTGCAGAGTTGGCTTCAACAGATACTGCTCAAATTCTCCTCAGCTTTCAGCATGTAAAGCCAGTTTTACTAACCTTGCTGTTGATTTTACACACTGGATGAGAGCAATGTTTGCTTTGTGAGTTTTTTCTCAGTAAGCATAAAAATATATTATATTAAACAAGGTTGTATACAGTAAAGTATGGAGCCATTATTAAATTTATTTCCAGCAGGAAGTCATTCACATTTAAATGCCAGTTAGAAAGCATACCACAGAAATCCTATCAGCTGAATTTCTACATGGGCCTCAAAGCAGAACGTTCTGCTGTTTTCAAGTTATACAAAATATTCCCTCCACAGCTGTGCAGGCTCAGCCTGCAGATGCAACCATCATAGTCAATACTTTTATTTGAATGATACCCATATCAAAGCATTTGTATTTCAGAACAGCCCATTTTATCTGGCTAGAATAAAACAATATTTGAAAAATACTGTCAATGTATCAATTTTAGGAACGATTGATCCTATTTTCCTTTTCTCTTTTCAGTAAATTATTTTCCTGATAATGTTTTTCTCTGTTTTCCTTCAGCTAACATTAATTCAGATCTGTAGTGTGGCCTTTTTCCCTTCCCTAACAGCTTTACACACAAGTACGTGTCAGAAATAAGATCAGTAATATAAAAAATATATTAGCCAACAGTATTTACCTGAGTAGAGGTTTCTCTAGACTACTTGTAGTTTTTCTCTTGTGAAGTGGCTGAAACCAAGGCCATGCTATTATTAAAGTCAAACTCAATACTGGTTTTTATTATTTTGTGACTTCTGTAATAAAGGATTATACGTTTCTTTTGCAACAATCATTTAATTCTGAAGTCTGTGGACCATTTTGTTATTGTAAAAATAATATTGCTTTGGGCTCTTTAAACCAGTGAGCTTGTCACACATGATTTTCAGGTATCTCCTCTTACTAAAAATACGAGACCAGCAACATTGCTGGTAAAGTGTGATGGATTTTGGCCCATCACATATTGAAAAGCAGTAATGAGAATGAAAGAGTAAAAAAAAATAAAACCAAAAACCCAAACAAAAAAAGAGTACATTTTATATCCACTTTCTCTGCTAGAAGGAGAGGCCACCTTCTCTCGTCGTTCAGCAATAATAGCTAGTTGATGATCAGGGGCTGCTTGAACATAATCAGGCCTGAACAGAAATTGGTGCGTTATGCTGACAGCAGGTAAGCTGACAGACCTGAAAACAGGCAACACTACTATGGCAACGCGTCCAACAGCTTTAAATGATTGCTAATGGTTTATAATGAAAAGCTTGAACGGCAGGGGCAGAATTACAGACTTCCTTCTTACATGTTTTATGATTTCTATAAAGCACGGCTTTCTACAGATTCTTCTGTAAGCCATTCCCTACAATAGATCCTCAAATGCACCTTTTGCAACTTTAAAATACTTTATATCAGAAAGCAAATTAAGAGCCATTAAGGCACTTTTGACGAACAAATACATTTTAAAGACATCCCTGCTTACTGCAGGAGGGTTGGACTAGATGACCTTTAAAGGTCCCTTCCAACCCAACACATTCTGTGATTCTGCGTTAGCAGGGCAGGATGTGAAGACACGGCATGTGGATCTCCCAAGCACAGGCGGAGATGGCTTTCAAGTACGCTTCACCTGGTGCCACCCCACCTTAACCCATGGCCGTGGGGCCGGCCAGGCCCCAGGCCTCTGCTGGGCCCGACTGCTGCACCTCAGCTCCCATCCTCCATCACCGGCGATTTCGTGCCCTCCATGCAAGGAGGCTGCCTTTAACACACACATCCGCGCACCCAACAAGCATAAACTGTGTTTCGGTTCGGTCTGGGCCTTGGCCAACAGGTCGCGGCCTCCGCAGCCGAAGCCACTG
>NW_009698042.1:0-13693 GCF_000703405.1 Apaloderma vittatum | reverse complement strand
CTTCCACCCAGCTTGGTGTCACCTGCAAACTCGGTAAGGGTGCATTCTGTGCCCTCATCCAAATCACTGGTAAAAATGTTAAGCGGGAGCACCCTTGGGGACACCTCTCGTGACCAGTGACGGGGCAGCGCCTTGGCCACCAGGGTGCTCTTGGCCACCCTTCCCGTATGGGGAGCGAGCAGGCTGCGTTTGGCTCGCATCCAAAATACAAACTGTGCTCGCTCCCTGCCCGGATGTTTGATAAAGGAACGTTAAGTCCCACCCTGCTGCCACAGGCCAGGCTGCTTTTGATGAATTGGAGGCAAAACATAATCGCTCACAATTACGACAAATCGCATGCGGTGCTCGTGCTGTCAACTCCAAAGCTTTTGTCTGCTAACTGCATAAACCCCCCTCCAGCTCAAGTGCTCAGAAACAGCCTTCGGGACCTGGTTGTTCCTGTTTTGTTGAGGGCACTGAAAAAAATTTGTCTGTTTGAAGGACTCACTTCTGCTTCCCAGAGTTTCCCCTGCTGGGGGGAGCAGGAGCTGGACTGCAAGGCCAGGGAGAACTCAGTGGTGCATTGAGATGAAAGCAAGGAGGGCTCTGAAAAGAGCGAGTCTGAGCACTGCTCCGGGTCTGTGTCCTTGATAAAAATCCCTTCCAGTAACAGCTGCAGGCACGTTTCCCTTCTTTCTGTATTACCAGACAATCTTATCTTTCTGTTGTTTAGGTGTTGGGTTTTTTTAATTTTGCTTTTTCTATGGTTCCTCGTCTCTATCAGAAGCGTTTGTTCCAGCAGATCCTAAAAAGGTGTGCACGAGCGAGCAGCCGGTGGGTTACTTCACCTTGCGTGAGCTCACAGCTGCAGGTGGCAGGAGGAACGGCCGGGGCGACTTCTGCCCCGCTGAATATTTTAAAAAGCTGCATACCTGCATTGCCACAGGCGTTTCGAGCTGTAATTGCTGAGATGAGAGTGGGGGTGGAGAATTTGCTCCTGCTGTCCAAGCGCAGCGCTCCTCGAGGGGATCCTCAACCCACCATCAGGAGTAGGTGGGATCCTCTGGCAAAACGTCTCTAATCACATGCCAAGTTCTCCTCAATAAATAGTCTTCCCATTTTTTTTTTTTTTCCTTTCAGTGTCAAGATGGTGCTGATGTGGACCAGTGGCGACACGTTTAAGACTGTGTACTTCATCCTGAATCAGGCCCCTTTCCAGTTCTCCATCTGCGGGCTCCTGCAGGTTTTCGTGGACATGGCCATCCTGTTGCAGGTTTACTTGTACAGCTCCTACCCCCAGAAGCCCGCGTCCCACGTCGCCCACCCCACCAGCACCAAGGCCCTGTGAGGCGTGGGTCCTCTTCCATTTGTAAATACTCCCAGGCTGCCGAGCTGAAAGCAGAACCGAGAACAAGGATGGAAAAATCTGGCCGCTCTTTCCAGCTTGGGAGGTTTTTTTATTTTAAATAACTTGCTCTCTCTTTTCACACTGAGCTGTACAGAACTGATTCTTGGGGAGGGGAGGGGCACGTTATTTTTGCAGATGTACCTATGAGCCTTATCAATTCACAAATGTTTGTATATTTAATCACAAGGGCTGGATGGTTTGTGGTTTTAACGCTATTTAAAAATGTTACACTACAGCAATGACATGGGGTATTTTGTCCAAAACTTTTACCTGTTTATGTAATAAGTCTGTACGTTGGCAGGAAGCCGGTGACATAGTTTAGCATTCGGTGTCTCCACGATGTAGGAAGAAGTATTGAAGAGGAAATGCAGAATGCAGGAGTTTTCTCTTTGAGAAGGGTGACCTGGTGAGCAGTGAGAGTGCAGGGAGGCCCTGCAAAGAGGTGAGCGGCCAGAAACGACCCAGTCCTGCAGCATCGAGGTGCTAAAGGTGCCGTGGGATCAGCGTGGCAGGCGAGCACGGCAGGGAGATGACAAAGGGAGTCCAAGCGTGGAGGGTGCTGGAGCCACGTTCAGAGCAGGCACGGCCGGTCAGGCCAAGAGGAGGAGTGAGCAGGTAGATGCGGTTCCACCTCCATTGCCTCGCAAGGGAAGAAGTTTTGAGTCGGAGAAAAAGCCCTGTGGAGTAGGACGAGCATCTGACAGCTTGACTTGCTGAGACTGAGATTCGTGTTCCCGTTGTTTAATGCCAGACACAAGCCAGTTTACATTTCAGGGTGTTTCTTGCAAGGAAGGGGTCCACATTTTCCTTTTTCTGCTGCTGAAGATCTTCTAGGCTCCTTGAAGAATCTGCAGCCTGTACTTAGAGGCACTGAGCAAGCTGGGAGAGCGGAGAGAGTTTATTTATAAACGTCGATGTTGTCCGTAAAGGCTGTTTGCCAGCGTAGCTTGCCGTGCCCTTTCCAAGAACCGCACATGTCCAGGCCCTCGGGTGGGCTCTGAGCAAACCCCTGTCGTGAATCGCGCCCCCCAGCAAGACCCGACTGTTGGATACTGTTGTTCCCTACCGTACTCTTTTAGGCCTGAAGTGACCTTACAAAGACGATGTACCCGGCATGGCAGTCTCTGAATGTTCTGTTCCTCTCTGTTCTCGTTGTGTTACAGGAACATCTGGGCTTTTGGCTCTTTCTTTTTTTTTTTTAATTAAAAACTTACTTCAGAATTGGCTTCTCTGGTATGCTGCTTTAATGAGGATTGTATTTCTACTGTATGCAAACAAACACTTTCTTGTGTGTTTTAATGGTCTGAAGGTGGGTTTTTTTAATAACTTGTAATGATAAGATTTTTGTATATGGTGGTCTTTTTCTAATATTCTACGAAGCGGGGATATAAGAAATAAATGGCTCTTAAGAAATATACTTCTGTATGTTACAGCTTCACCTGGGAGGGCACAGTTTCGGCCACCTCTTTGGCTTTGATCTACGGGTGTTACTGAGGATAAAACACTGTTGGGTTTTTTTTCCTTTTGGGACTCTTGCCTGAGCAGATTCTTGAGTCTGTCATCAGTACCCAAACCAGCGAGCGCTGCAGCCCAGTCTCATTCCCACCAGAGCTGAAGACACTGGGAGAGAAGCCAGTGAAACCATGCCCCACGTTATCATCTGTGTTGTGGCGTTTAGCAAGGTAGGACGCTTGGCCAGAAACTTTGGAATTCCGTCTTGCAAGATACTCGAGGGACAAAATGTTACAGAACTTTGGGGTTTGTTCTTTAATTGTCGGGAAGTATCTGTATCAATGATCACCTCAGAGAGTACGAAATCAATTACTTTAAATACATCTCTTGAATGTACGGCACATTTCATGGAGTTTATTTTCTCTCTCAGTTGCAATGTTGTTTTTTTTTAAATAAAAATTACTGATTATATATAAATCACAGTGTTGCTTTTGTTTTGTTCCAATAGAAGGTATCTTATCTAGAGCGTTGTTGGTAAGAATAACCAGCCTGATGGGTGGGTAAGCACAAAGCAGCAGTTGTCCTGAAGTCACGATGCACGACAGGGATTCTGGCTTTCTGTCCCCTGCTCTTCTGTACAGCCTGGGCTAAGCTCACCCTCACGATCCCTTAACTCTTCTACGCTGAGCCAAGGATGCTTTGCCCCCGTGAAGCATCTGCTGTGAGGCTGCCGCAGCCTCTGATAGAGGATATTTTTTTACTTGGAGCAAACCCAGTACGCTACAATCATGAAGCACCAGACAGCGTTTCAGAGGTGCAGGGATAACTAACTCCCTGCTGGCAGCAGCCTGTGTGCAGGCAGCAGTGTAGCATCTATTATAGTTAGAGATAAATGGCCTTAAGTCATGTCACAGAAAAACCCCAACAACCCTACGCAGCAAAACCAACATTTCTCCAGCAGCTGATCACAAGTAATAAGCGTCACCTGTACCAGCAGCGATGTGGGGTGAAACTGGCTCTCCTCTGGGTATCTTTTACGTCTGGCACTGCCTGCATCACGATTTTATACGGCTTCCAAAAATAATTTGTTTAAAAGCTTCCTGGTTTCTATTTGTTTCCTCATCCGTCATCTCCACAGATAAAAATGAAACTTCATTAAAAGCCAGGCCTTGACTAACAGACATAATGAGCGGGGTTTGTCACTTTATCAAAACTCTGTGCGTGCTGGAATTAATTATGTGCCTTTTGCAAAATACAAAGGACTTGCTGTTGTAGGACAATAGCAGCTTGATGGAGTGCGGCAGAAACGTGGTGCGTGTGTCATCCCTCTGTTTTCCTACGCAGCTGCTGAGCTCCAGTTTGCTGTCCCAAAGCACCATTCATTCATGGTTATTGGCTAGCATGAAACTCTTCATTCTGCCAGGATGTCCCCTCCAACATTGCTCTTGGACGAGTGAGCTCAAGCTGCTGATCATTTATCATTAGGAAAGAGATAAATCGCAGAAAGAGCAGTCAGACAGTGGAACAGGCTGCCCAGGGAGGGGCTTGAGTCTCCATCCTTGGATGGGTTTAAAGGTCATTGAGATGTGGTGTTGGGGCAGGTGGTTTAGTGGTGAGCTGTGTAGAGTAGGGTTGGACTTCACGATCCCAAGGGTCTTACCCCACCTGTATGATTCTGTGATCATCCACAGACCTCACCGCTTTGGAGGTGTTCTCCCCACTTTGGAGGTGTTCTCCTCACTGCTTTGGAGGTGTTCTCCTCACCGCTTTGGAGGTGTTCTGCTCACCGCTTTGGAGGTGTTCTCCTCACCGCTTTGGAGGTGTTCTGCTCACTGCTTTGGAGGTGTTCTGCTCACCGCTTTGGAGGTGTTCTCCTCACCGCTTTGGAGGTGTTCTCCTCACCGCTTTGGAGGTGTTCTCCTCACTGCTTTGGAGGTGTTCTCCTCACCGCTTTGGAGGTGTTCTCCTCACTGCTTTGGAGATGTTCTCCTCACTGCTTTGGAGGTGTTCTCCTCACCGCTTTGGAGGTGTTCTCTGCACCCGCCACTGTGGTCACCGCTTTCACACCAGTGATGCGGTTTGAAGTGCTGCGAAAGGTGAACTCGTGGGTTCACCCCATGGATCTGGCGGGTCCCACCTGAAGACTGGTCACCTGAATGCCACCATGAACTGCCCCGCAGCCCCTCGGTGCCATCCCGCGCTTTGCCGCGTGCCACACGCTGGTTTGCAAAGCCGCATCCTTGGTGGCAAACCTTATTAAGCCTTAATGCAAGAAACGCCTGCGTTAAAAGAACAAAAAAAGGGAAAAAGAATATAAATTAAAATCTCTCATGAGTCACAGCAACCCAGGGCTGGTATTGCTTTGCCAGGAGTCTTAGTCAGCCCAGGCACCATCCACCAGCCCTTGGCCCTCCTCACCTGGCTTCCAGGTGCTGAATGATGGGCAGAGCCCTGGCACAGGCGGCTGCATCCCCTCTTCCTTTAGTTCCATACAGGTCAGGGGGGTTTGGGGACCTTGATGCAGCCTGCAGCACAGGGGAGCTCGGAAACATCACCCCCCCCATATCATCAGAGACAAGTATTTGGCAATAAAGCTTGAATTTTTATTGAAAAAAATGTGTAACCTCATGTTTTTCCCTTATTCTGTTCCTGTGAGGAATGGTTTAATGGGGGTTAATGTACGATCGGGGTTACAACACAAGCTGAAGCAAAAAAAACCCCAAACCTCAAACCAGACAAATCCCATCTTTGATTTATCAGCTTTTGTTGCCTTCCTGGCAGGAGACGACTATGGAAGGAGACACTGCATGGAACAGAATCATACAAACATAGAATCCTTTAGGTTGGAAAAGATCTTTAAGATCGTCGAGTCCAACTGTCCCTGAGCACCACATCCGCACAACTTCTCCAGGGATGGGGACTCCACCACAGACCTGGGCAGTCTTGTCTAGGGCTTGACAACCCCTTCCCTGAGGAAATTTTTCCTAATGTCCAACCTGAACCTCCCCTGGTGCAACTTGAGGCCACTTCTTGTCCCATCACTTGTTACTTGGAACACCGACTCCCCCTCGCTACAACCTCCTTTCAGGTGGTTGCAGAAAGCGGGAAGGTCTCCCCTCAGCTTCCTCTTCTCCAGACTAAACCACCCCGGATCCCTCAGCCACTCCTCATCCGACTTAAATCTTTTAGGAAAAAGAGCCAGAAGGATACTTCTGATTTTTAGATGACAGGAGCCCACTTGAAGGCATCACGTTGACTTCCCCAAGTTCGGACGTGACTGCAATCAGCGCAGCCACCACCACGGAGGAAGAGTACGCAGAGCCGGGAGTCGCTGCTGGCTTAATACCACCCTCCCCTTCTTGGGCTGCAGGTAGTTAAACACATTGTTTTGGTACACGAGAGATGGAAACAATTAACAGAAAGTGGAGAAACGGCACAGTTTGTAAAGATATTTGTTATATTCAGTTGTTAGCAAAGGGGGAAAAAACCCAAGTTAACGTTCAGTCCTGTAGCCAGGGAGATTGTCTGTGGTTATTTCTGTCACGGGGCTAAGATCCAAAGCCAAGGGTAGTAAATACACATATTTACTAAATAATGCATACACTGCGCTAGCCTGCTCCATAAACCAGACACGGACCGAGCCCCCGCGGGAAGCTGAAGGGTTCTCGGTGCCCTTCTTGTGCCTTCACACCTTGGCTTGCCCGAGGTTTGTGGGCCTCGGCGGAGCTGTCGCTGCGCTTCGCGTTTCCTTCTCCTGGCTGGCCACCTTCAACGGCTGCTCCGCGGGGAGTTGCCAAAAATACTTGTTCCACAGGAAAAATAAAACCCTAGAAAAAGCGATGGAGCCGGAGGCGGACTTGCTAGAGGTTCTAGGGGCACGTTTTAGATGGCCCTTAAGATCGAAAAGTTGGTCTTCAGAGAGAAGCTTGTGCGTGTCTGCCCCTCATTTCTACAGTTCAGGAGGTTCTTCTTGCAGAACTGACCCACCTTGGACTGCCAACATAGGCCTTCTGATGGGAGTCAACAACGTCTCTCGGCTCCCTGGTCCACCACGGGCTGACCCTCCTGCCCAGCAGCATCTGCTGGGGATGTGACACCGAGCCCCCGGGCACCGTCACTGCCTGGGGCTTTGGTGATCTCCTCCAGCTGACGCGTCTGCCTGCTCGCTGCTCGCTGCTGCTGCTCCTTCAGCTCGCTGTAGGAACGCGAAAAGGTGTGAAAGATGGATGTGACCGGGAAAGCCATCAGCAAAATCCCACTCAGGATACTGCTCAGGGCTACCACCTGTCCGGGGATGCTCCGAGGCACCATGTCCCCATACCCCACAGTCGTCATGGAGATCACAGCCCACCAGTAACTGCTGGGCACGCTGGTGAATTCCTGCTTGGCTCCCAGCTCGCTCTCAGCCAGGTACACCAGCGGCGAGAAGAGGGCCATGGCGACGCAGAGGAAGAGCAGGAGGAGCCCGAACTCCCTGGTGCAACGCCTGACGGTGAGCCCCAGCGTCTGCAGCCCCAGCGAGTGCCGGGCCAACCTCATCACGTAGAGGATGCGCAGGGCCCGCAGGAACCGCAGCACCAAGCCCACCCGCTCCAGGTACTTGTTGCCGGCACCCCCGCCGGGCTTGCCGCTGTTTTTCGTGGAGGCCACGTCCACGACGAGGGAGATGTAGAAAGGCAAGATGGCCAAGATGTCGATGACGTTGAGCGGGGTTCTCAGGAAGGCGCACTTGTTCTCCGCCTGGATGGATCGCAGCAGGAACTCGAAGGAAAACCAGGCGACGCACACCGTCTCCAGCACGAAGATGTCGTGGCACCTCCGCGAGCACTCGCCCTGGGGGGAAGAAAGAGAGTTAGCGAACCAAAGAAAGGGAGATGGCAGCCCTGAAAGGAAAGCATCTGAAATCATAGTCATCGAATCATAAGAGTTGGGAAAGACCTCAAAGATCAAGTCCAACCATCAACCCAACACCGCCGTGACCACTAAACCGTGCCCTGAAGTGCCACGTCCATGCATTTTTTGAACTCCTCCAAGGATGGCAACTCGATGTCCTGGTTTGAGAGCACCAGGACTGAAGTTCCCAGAGACTGTGCCCAGCACTGGTCACAATCTCGATGGGGCAGGGGGGCAGCTGTGCCAACGGGGAGGAGAGGGTGGGTCCATCACAGCGTTCCTTCCCATGTGCTCAGTATAAAAGGGCCCCTGAGAAGAGCCTGAGAGTTTTTCTTGGTGCCTGCTGGGCTGGGAGGGCTGGCATCAGCTGTTCCTCCTCTCTGCACGTGCTGCTGGCATTTTTTTGAGGAGCTCCATTCACTGGGACGGGCTGTCTCCCCTTGCTCTCCGAGCTGGGTGGGAGAGGTACAGCTCCTGTCCTGTTTATTTGGGATTATCTTCAAGACTCTGCGCTTTGGTGCTCCTGTCTGCTGCCATGTCTAGTCCGGGACTTCTTTTTTTTTTTCTGCTCAGGATCTTGCTGTCATCTGAAAGGTGTATTTACATATTCTCTTGTATCTTTGAACATATTTGCATTTATATATATGTATGTATCTGGTTTGTATATATACAGTTTATGTATATAGTTTGACATCTTCATTGTGGCTATTAGTAATATTTATTTTTTTTATTAAGCTAATTCAAGGTGGTTTTTTTTCAACCTTAAAGTCTCTCTCCCTGGTTCCCCTCTTCTCCTCCCCTGGGAGGAGGGTGGTGAGGATCACAGAGCTCATGAGTGGCCAGCCCAGCTCTTAACTTTGACAGATTTACTGGCACCAAAGTGGAGCCCAAACCACTTTCATATTTCATAGTTTAATAAACTTTAATTGAATATTTCCGTATTTAATTTTTGTTTGAAAGGTTGGGAAAAAAAGCTAAGCCCAACAGTCACAAATATGGTTCTAAGTGAAATACTATACTAGAGACTTTTGATTACGGCTGATTGTCACATTGTTCCCTGATTTGTCATATACGTTATCCTATTATCTGGGCTTTTTTAGTGTGTGTTTATGGTTTTTTTGGTCAGGGGCGTTGGGCAAAGGGCATCAGTTTTTCGGTTGTGTTTAACACCACTGAGCTATTCTGGAGTAAGTTTGGATGGTGGCTTTACCTGGGCACCATTTGCTAAGTCTCACTGGAAATTGTAATTTCTTGGGAAATTATACTTAGCTTCTCTTCACCAAACTGACTCCATCAGAGTTTGGGAGTTCTGGAAATTGTTTTCCCTCTTTCAGTTTGCTGGCTTTACTGTGATTATCACCAACATGTTGTCAGGAGGGCTTCTTAGTAGTGTGTGTAGGTGCAAACAACAGCAAACTCAGCCGCCTCATACCAAAGCCGTAGAAAAGACAGATCACCCAGGAGAGAGCTCTGATGAGGATGAGGGACTGGGTCATTCTTTCATGCAGACTCACAGAGTCCTTCTGAAGTAGCTTTTCCCTCGTTGGTAGAAGAGGAATCGGAGCAAGAGGGAACTGCTCAATCCTTGCCTCTGAAAGGCTTGTGGAATATAAGGCAGGGCTTTGGCTGGCACGAAGGCAGAAATGGAATGGGTGGCTGAACCCAGAGCTACGGGCTGCAGGGCAGGTCGATGATACCCGGGAGCACTGCTGAGGCTGCCGAGCGTTTGGTGTGACGGCATCAGCTGTTGGAGGCACAGCGCAGCCGAACGGCCCGTGGCTCACGCCTCACTTCCAGCTCACACCTCACTCTAACACCCTTTAACAAGGATTGGAACGGGATTCATGGATTTTAAGAAATGGGTGAGCCCTCCCTCCCTTCCCAATCACTAATAAATGGCTCAGCAGCTCGTGGAGAGTATTGATAAGCGGCATTTCAAAAAGAGAAAGTACCACGAGAGTAGAGGGAGGGTCCACAGACGTCAGCATTTTTAATTACCTCGCCAACTAACGACCCCCCAGATGCTTCCCGAGGCACTGGAAGAGGTGCTGGCTGTGCGGAGAAGAAAAGAGAACACTGGTTCTTGAGTTATGACGCCCGCGAAGGAGCGAGCCTTGGCACAGCCACGAGCAGCGACGGCTGCTCCCTGATTGTCAATTCGACAGCACAAACACTACGGCAATTCTCTGCTCCATCCCTGCGTGTGGCTCCAGTGGAATAACAAACGGCTTCTCTAAATAAAACAGCTTTTGATGCAGACAATTATAGGGCTGCTGCAAACGCTCATCTCAAAAAAAGCGTTAATTCTCTGGGGGCTTCAAGCGGAAGGCAAGGGTGTAGCTGTTTAAGGGAAGTGTATATTTATCCGGTGGGTCTGAACAGCCTCTGAAAGCTCTGGTGAGCACGTAGGAGTTTGTCCATGTGAGCGGGGCGTGTGGCTCCTGCTGGATGTAACACAGAGGAGGTGCCAGGATAAAAAAACCCAGCTCCTTCCGCTCACCTCAGCTGAATGGCAGCAATAAAATCCCGCTCTGGAATGGCTCTTCCCTCAACATGATAACCAAAACGTCCAGGTACCCTCCCCGGTTCGTACTGAAGAGACTGAGACAATGATTAAAGAGATCTCAGTAGGGGAAAAAAAATAAATAATAAAAAAAAGAATTGGGAAAAGGAATCCTCAGAGCTGGCAATTACAGCACTTGTATTGAACACCACGAAAGGTCATAGTGCCTTGTATTTATAGATTTTTCTTGTATTCCCCTTTCAACTGGCAGATGATGTACTTCTCCCTGTGTCCCAGGGGGATATTAAGAGAAAAATGCCTTGTCCCACTGGAAGTGCTGTCAAGATTCCAAGCATGCTGCAGGGAGGAAGGAGAATCTTGTTTTACTAGCGTAGCAGCTCAGATCACCTCTCTGTGAAGACTAGGAGGAGCTTAAATTTTTACCTGCCTTGCCAAACCAATCTAGTCATAAATAAGTATTTTTCTCACAGAGAGGCAAAGGATCGGGAAGATGACCTGTAGAAAAAGAGCTATGGATAGAGCAAATCAGCAGCAATGGGGAAAAAGGGAAAAAAAACCCAACACCCAAACAAGGGGCAATTTTGCTTTTTCCGAAAGGTACATCACTACTCGGACTACCCTGTGTGGAATCTTACGATGTAGCTTGCCAAAAGAGAGCCGTCTGGCAAGAAGCGGTCTGGATTTTGCTACGTGTGTATAACTTTCCTGCCACTAAAGCTTGAAGTCAGTGAAGCCTGTGGATAATTTAACCTGCAAAGACATTAAAGCATTTAATAACTGTTTTGGCATCTAATTCCCTCTCTCTTGGGTGCATAAGGAAAGGAAACTCTCCAAAGTCTTTCTGCCCATGAGGTTTCCACTGCTCTCCCCTCTCCTCGGAGCCGACAGCGGGCAACGCCGGAATGTTTCCTTCCAACAGAGCGGAGGGATAACGCTCTGCTGCAGGGCAGGAACCATCTCCTCGTTCGGCTACTGCGTAATTATCTGCAGCAAAGTCTTTGTCCATATCCTTCTCAACCTGCGGCAAGGCAGGCTCTGTCCCAAGGCTGTCCTGAGAATAAGAGGGGCTGAACAGGCTTTTGGACTTGTGGGTCAATTAACCTGCTGGGGGCTTTTTTTTTTTTTCTCCCCGCTAATTCAATCGTGGTCCCCTGCACCACGATTCGATATCATCTAGGTATGGCCTATTATTATCCTCACACAAAAATCAAAGCCACGTTTCATGCTCTTTGCTCCTTTCAGCTGCAGCTGCTTTTCTTTGCAGTTTTTTTCCCCCAATAAAAACCAACCAAACAAAAGCAATTTTCCTCTCTCTAAACCTTTTTTATTCGAGTCCAAGCAGATGCTGTAACTCTGCTTCAGTTTTTTGAGTTTGGGTTTGTTTTGGTTTTTTTTTCTGTTCAAGGAAACAAAACAAAAATGTGCAGGAGGACCCACACACAGATGGAAAGAAAAGCAATCGAGAATTAATCTTGGAATATGAGAAAAACAAGTCTTAACAGAATATAATCGTGCCCCAAATAGGTCTGTATCAGTTCTGTACGTGCTCAGAAAAGATCCAGCTATACCACCTCATGGCCGTAAACATGTACATTAAACACCTACATACTGCTTTTTTTAGTTTTCGTAAGTTTGATTTCTTTTTGTCTTTTAGAGGTCTGAAAAAAACCCGCCTGAATGGCAATCACAAAGCACACCCACCACTGCACTTTGCTAGTATTAAAAAGCTCACAGTCTTTTTTATTATTATTTTTTTTCCTAATGTGCATATTACCACGCCAGTAAATAAACAGTATCTTCAGCTTTTCATTACAAAAAGCAGTGGTAAAATAAAAATACATGGAAACAGTTGTTCCTTACAAGATATGTATGTTTGTTTATCCGTGTCCACATGTTTCTTCCAAGCAAATTGATTTATTTTTTTCTCCTGTGCAGACATTACTTGAGTGTGAGGAAATACCTGCAGTTGCACCCTATTTTTGGGGCCCCATACCCATGCCAAGCCAGGGCACAAGCGAAGAAAAGAAGGAAGGTCTCGGTGAGCAATTCCATGCAGTCAAATTAAAGTGAGTCTCTTTCGCTAGGATGTAGAGAAATTTGCTGTCAAAAAGCCAACCGCAGTCTCTCTCCTCTGGAGAAACATCTTCTTTGCCAAAGGAAAATTACAAAAAGGAAAAGGTGGTGTCACTGGTGGACAAATCCCTGTCTGCCTGCAAACCGCGGGCATCTTTCAGACACGTTTTGCTTTGCCTTGAGGGGTCCCTTTCACTGCTCCCCCCCTTACTGAGCCTCAGGAAAACTCCCCACCAGGTGACTTCCTGACCCTGCCTCTATGCTCTGGTCTCTCCTCGAGATTCTTGCAGGCTTTTGACGCCATCTGCCCCCCTCGGGCGCTAGGAGATGTCAAAAGGCGCCGCTCAGGGTCTGTCATTTCTTCACATTTCTGCACAGTCGTGAAGATTTCCCTCTCCATCAAACGTTACCGAAAAAACCACCCCAAACAAACAGCAGAGGAGCCGCACAGAAAAATACCGACGTAAGCTTTATCATGACATTTCTAAAACACTGGTTTTGTTCTCTTCCGCTTGCCCCTTGTTTCTTGAGCCTTTTGGGTCTCGCGCTTCAAGTGTTTCTCTCCGCCCATTGGCTCAAACTCATTTTTAACAACAACGAGGAACTTGAAATTCTGACGTGCCTGAGCTCTCGGCGCCAGAGGACGCAGACACAGCAGGTTTGGTGCCCTTCCCAGCAGGCAAAGGCTGTTGTGGAGATCCTAAGGCTGCCCTCCGCTTCCCTGCCTCCTTCACTTCCATGTTTTTCAGCCCACCATCCGGCTGCTTCTTGCCCCAGTAGAGTTGCTGGGAGGCACGGAAAGCAGGTGTGTAGCACTACAGATGCACAAAATGCTCTCTCATTAGTATTTTCTCCTCAGCCAACTTTTCTTGCGCCCACATCTGCTTTGTGCACACACATCTCCAAAAGCAATGGTCTTTGTTAGAGGGAAACGAATGTTATCTGGCTCTGCAACCAAAACCTACTATCTGTCAGAGGCAAGAGACAGATAAAATAAAAAAAGCCCAGACCATAAATACCTATGAAACAGAACACCATCAGCTTGCCCGGTTTTCAGATGCCTATCAGGAACAGTCACCCGGAGGGGATGCAGGGGGGATGTAAAGACATCTCACATCTTCAAAACTCCTCTGCCTCGGTGGCCGGGAGCAGCTCGAGGGAACGGCATGTGCTCCAGTTGTTCCCACCTGCCAGCCCTTGCTCCGACCTCCCAGCCCCATCCTACCACGCACCAGCAGAGAGGGGCGATGCTCCAGCTTAAGGACGAGTGATGTACTCGGGGCAAACTTTTCTATGAGGGAGCTGGGCAAAGGGGAACCGCATGAAGGTCAGTAAGGACAAGGGCAGAGTCCTGCATCTGGGGA
>NW_009698041.1:0-525 GCF_000703405.1 Apaloderma vittatum | reverse complement strand
TGGATGAGGCTTTGAGCAACCTCATCTAGTGTGAGGTGTCCTTGCCCATGGCAAGGAGTTGGAGCTAGATGATGTTTAAGGTCCCTTCCAATCCAAACAGTTCTACGATTCTATAATTCTACAATTTCATGAAATAACAATTTCCTAATGCTTTTCTTCCTGTGGCATTCATTACCCACAATGTGACTGCTTCACAAACATTAACTAACTTATCCTCACAACACGCCTGTAGCGGAGAGTCACCACTGGACTTGCTTCCAGCCCTCCTGAAGCATAGTGTGATAAATTCAAACTGCTGCCTGCCAAGGGCTAGCCCGAGGCTTTTCTCTTGAGAAGGAAACTTGTGTGAATATTGCTCAAGTGTGTATGTACTTAAGAGCCCCTCTGAAGCCCTTGGCAATGCAGGACTGGTAAAATCATGCCCTACCTGAAGTTAGAAGGAGATGCTCCAGCTGGCCATTATCCTCTGTCCTTTCTGACCTGCCAGGGCACTGGGTTAGGACCAGCCACGGCTTCTGGTACCTT
>NW_009698040.1:0-1079 GCF_000703405.1 Apaloderma vittatum | reverse complement strand
ACTGATCCTTGAGGGTCTCCACTTGTCACTGACTTCCACTCGAACATGGACCCACAGCCACTCTTTGGAGGCGGTCATCAAGCCAGTTCTTTATCCACCAAATTGTCCATCCATCAATCCCATATTTTATCAGCTTGGAGACCAGGATGTCATGTGGGACAGTGTCAAAGGCTTTGCTCAGGTCCAAGTAAATGATGTCAGTTGCTCTTCCCTTGTCTATTGATGTTGTGACCTTCTCATTAAGGCCACCAGATTTGTCAGGCACAATTTGCCCTTGGTGGAGCCATGTTGACTGTACCCAATCACCTCTTTGTTATTCTTCTGCATCAGCAGTGCCTCCAGGAGCATCTGCTCCATGATCTTACCAGGCACGCAGGTGAGACTGACTGGCCTATAGTTCCCCGGTTCATCCTTTTTCCCTCTTTGAAAATGGGGATTATGTTTCCCCTTTTCCAGTCAGTGGGGACTTCACCGGACTGCCATGATGTCTGGAATATAATAGGAAGGGGTTCAGCAATCTCATCCACCAGTTCCCTCAGTACCTGTGGGTGTATCCCGTTGGGGCCCATGGACCACTTTCGGGTACGTCAGGTGGTCACGAACCTGATCTTCAATTACAATCTTCAATTTTCGTGCTTTGTGGGCATGGCAATCCCTGTATGGGGTGATGCCTTAGTTGTAAGTGGACAGCCACAGGCTGAGGTGAAGGCATTGACAGATAAGCAGGAGTTTCATTTAAAGTGAAGCATTTAGAGAAAAAAAAAGTCCCTGTGTGAGGATTGAAAACTTATCTTCTTGAATGAGAGGATGGGACCTTGCTGGCTTCCCTCAACACCAAAATACTGAATTACAATCAAATGTTTGTGACCATCTTCTGCATCTCAAAAGTGTGAAGTCCAACATAGGTGCGTCTTCTTCCCCTGTTTTGCTGCCTTTCAAAAAGTCAGAGTTGGTCAAGCTCCTCGTGCATCACGGTGCTCAGCACTGCTCACGGAGTGATGTGGGCTGGACGCCGGCTCACTTTGCTGCTGAGTCGGGGAGTCTGAGAGTGCTTCACAGCCTTCATTCCCTGCACGCTG
>NW_009698039.1:288-2192 GCF_000703405.1 Apaloderma vittatum | reverse complement strand
TGAGTGAACGGCGACCCCCGGCCGCGGGGCCGTCCCCGCTGCCTCGCTCCTCCCCGCACTCCTCAGCTCTCCGCCGCGTTTGGTAGCCACAGATTTGCGGGCGCCCAAATCTCAGGGGTTCCCCATCGCGTGTCCCTCCCTTTGCTCCGCTGAAGCCGCCAAAAGGGGAAAAAAGTACTCATCTTTTTACTTAGGTGCCTGGTTAAATAAAGACACAGGACCGAATACAGTGATTCACTGCAAATTCTGGGTTCCCTGCACCAGAAACACTTTGTCGGCCTCTTACATCGGGAAGGTCGTGACACAAGGAAGTATTTATAAAATAATAATTGTCATTGTCCTCCGACATTGAACATTCACAGACTCGAAACAATAATTAACGCCGTGCCTATGATCTCACCAGCTCACACCCACGGAGGCATCAGGAAGAAAAGATATAATTCAAGGCAGTGAGGGTGTTGTCATTCCAAATACCATCCGGGGGGGCCTCCTTAGCGGCGTGAAAGGAGGATTGTTTGCCAGAAGTTCCCATTTTAGAATGACGATGGTCCCCGTAGGAAGGGACTGCCTGGCCGTGGATGCGTGAACACGCCTGACTCCCGTAACTGCACACCCGTGTCAGTGATTTAACGGCACTCTCGCAGGAGAGGGACTACGCGGGCTCTACACAGGAAGGAAATTGGAAAAAAAAATATGAAAAATGTTCTCTTCCTCCAACCTGAAAGCGGCCGGTGATGGATTGGTTTCCTCAGTGAGGAAATCAGCGAGTTTTCTCTACTTTCTTACCGATAGTACCTCGCCACACTGTTGTATCTCGTTAAGATGGCCAATTCCTCATTTCCAGAGTTTGCCTGTGGAAACTCTGGATCCAATTTCTAGGGGCTTTCGATTGTCGCCTGGAGGGAACAAAGGGAATTTTGCTTGACAATTCCCTCCCATTACGAAACATTAATAATCACTGGAAATAATTGCCCAGACAGCCACAAGGAAGGTGTAAATACATCCAAAGTCCTCTGGTGTTATTTCAAAGGTGGTTTTTAAAAGGCCAATAAAAGTCGCTGAGGAAGACTAGTTCCTGAGGAGTTCTTACCCATCTCCTGCCGCAGATAAAATACTGCAGGCAAGGGCAGCACTGACAAAGAAATAAACGTTACTGCTGCTGGCTACAGCGCGCCTTGGAGCAATCCGCAGGCGCAAATAGTCGCTTTAAAAAGTGACTGTCACTTGCATGAGCGTTGCTTTTTTGCCTCTCTTTTGAGATTCCCGGCCACATGCTATGGGCTAATAACTAGTTTTCTTATATGAATATAGAGAATTGGTCGGAGTTTCTTTATTGTCTTAAGTAGAACAAAGTTAACCTGGTAAAGTCATGTGTCCATCTGTGGCAACTGTACTTCTACACTTGCATCCGGATGCGGGCAGGTTTGGTGGAAGGGAGGGCTCAGGACGTTTTGATTCCTGCCACTTCAGTGTATACAAATGTTATTATTATTCTTTCTGCGGGAAAGGTACTGCTTCGTGCCGAAAGCAAATAGCTTGCAGAATAGCAAAAGGAATTTCTTTCCTGTGCGGGCAATATTTGTGCGTATTTCTCATCACATAAGGCCACGTTTGATTTAACCTTAATATAACTAGTGGTTTTCATTTCGACTTCAGCGTTTCCTTAAATGTTTTTTTATGAAGTGGTTGCCTCTTTTAGTTATCAACAACGTTTTTGAGGAAGAGTGGGGGGCAGCATAGAGTCCCTTGACGGTCACCTCGCCGCCGGTGCTACCTCTGAAGCAGCATTTTCACGTGTCACCTCCACGATGAAATCATGCGACCGCCCAAAGAGCCGCGGTAGCTGTGAATTGCCCCGGCGCCCGTGGCCGGGCAGCTCCTCCCGTTTCTCTGAAGGGTGAGGG
>NW_009698039.1:0-240 GCF_000703405.1 Apaloderma vittatum | reverse complement strand
GGTAGCGGCAGGGACCCTCTCCCTGGGATCCCGGAAGGCACCAGCCGGACCATAAGGGACAGGAGGAGCTTCTTTTGCTCACTACATCTCTCCCTACCTATACCCCAGGAGACAGGGCTGGGAGACGGCACTGAGGTTAGGGAGGCGAGGAAATCCACTTTCACAGCGGAGGTAACGAATATTTTCAGGCGTTGACCTCCGGGGGGAAGTCCCAGACAGTACAGTTTCTGTGCCGATGTG
>NW_009698038.1:1282-3636 GCF_000703405.1 Apaloderma vittatum | reverse complement strand
CATGTCCAGTTTGAGCCTCGGGGTACCTGTTCACAGCGACGTGTTTTCATCATGTGAATTTAGATTTCTCTGGAGGATAGTTTTATTTGTTTAAAGCTGAGGACCCTGCGCGGCTCTCGCTGCCCCTCAGCTCCGCCGGCCGTTTGGAGGTGCCAGCTCGCTCCCATAACCAGGTGTCTCCTTTTTTTCCAGGTGATTCGGGACCAGCAGCACCAGCCACGCGGACTGACCAAAGTGGGATAACCTTACCCGTTTTAGTTTTTATATTTGCTTATAATGACTGTTAATTAACAGTACCGACACTTCCGTAGCTGGGGCAGGGGAAAGGGGACCAAACCTGTTTTCTTCACACCTGTTTTTGGGGAAGGGGGGAGCCACAAGCTGCTTTGGGTGCTCTTGAGCTGCACGGGGAGGAGCTGAGGAAGATGCGACTCCAGGGTGATCTCCGGGCGTTCGGAATCTCACCGCTCGAGCGATCTGCCAGCCCGTTGGTACCTCGCAGGTGCTCCCGTCCTTCCCCGCTGAGGGTGTGTGTCAGCTTCAAGCATCGGGCAGGCAGATTCCTTTTGCGGGCTGCTCCTCGCTCCTTCGCGTGGGATGGGGTTACTTGTGCAGGAGGGTGCTCTGGGATCAACTGGGAGCTGGGAGAGCTCCTGTCTGTTACACTGGGAACGAGTTAAACGCCTCTGATGTAGTTCTGGGTTACATGTGGTGGTACAGGTCGTTACTTTGGGTTTACAGTGCAAAGACGACGTGTTTACAAAGGAAAGGTGCCGCTTGGCCCGAAGGAGCCAAAAGAGGAAGCGGAGAGTGTTCTCCCAGAGCAGCCTGTGGGGCTGTGGGTGTTGGGACCGCTCTGCGCGGCTCTGCCGCTGTTGTCACCGGAGAAGCGGGTGACATCTGCCAAGTCCTGGGTTTCGAGCTGCTGGCTCTGCCCGACGTCACCAGGGGCAGAGCCGTGGTTTGAGTTGGAGAACGGCTGGGAAAAGCCCTGTCCCTGAGCGGCTGAAAGGGAGGACCCAAACCCCTCCAACTGTGATCCTTAAACCGAGCCAGCCCTGCCCCTGAAATAGTCTCTTCTTTGAGGGTACCGGAGTTGGGCTCCGTGTGCCGGGACTCGAGCTGTGTCCAGCAAAGTGGGATCTGTCTCCGCAGCCCATCGTGTTCTTGCTGCCTGGGACCAAATGTGAGTGTGTCAGGAGGTCACTGTCGGGTGGATCCGCTGCTAAAAACGGTGAAAACTGCCTGCGAAGTGCTCCTGGTTTCAGCCTCGAGGCTCTTCCTGGAGACCTGTGGGCAGCGCAGACCCGTCTTCCACCCGAAACTCTAGTGCCTTTGCTGGGAACCCAGGGGAGCCCCACCGCGGGCCAGGGAGTTCCCCGCTTCAGCTGCCTTTGGGAGGGAGATTGAGAGGCCTCAGGCTCCTTTAGATGAGCAAATCCTCTCGAGATAAGGGGACAAAGCCGATCCTTGGGGAAGGGAGGGGTGTCCTTAGGGAGGAGGGAGGACGAATGGTTTTGCTGTGAGTCACGGGGGGGCTCTGGGCTGCCCTGGCACCCCGCTGGGGAGGGTGAGGATTCCTGGAGAAGCGTCACCCCCGGGTGCTGGCAGCTCTGCCTCGCGCGCCTGCAGAAGATTTTTAAGATAGATACACACATATGTATTTTTAGTAATGCTGGCACGTGACCGCAGCGCTCCGATGTGCCCTAATTTCGTATCGTTCGCATCCTTTCATGCCTCTCTGCTCTTCGTCGGGCAGTTTGCAATTTTGAAGTTTCCTTGCAGGAGTGGGTGATTATTATTTTTTTTAATTATTATTTTTTTAATATTACCAGTTGAATGATTTTGATCAAAGAGGGGACTTCACGCTGTAGGTCCTGCCGTGAAAATAGTGTTGATCAAATTAGATTTTGCCGCAGTAGGGGTTCGAATGTGAGCGGGGCAGGCTGAGGAGGAGCACGGGGTCCCTGTTCTGGGGCTCTGGAGGCAGGTGGGAGGCCCGGAGGGTGGCCCAGCTCAGGTACCGCGCTCCGAGTCCTGCTACTGTTGGCTTTAAAGGGGTGGGTTTCATCACGGGGAGGATCGAAAGGGGCTTGTGGGGCTGTTCCTTTTATTCCGACCCTGGAGAAGGGTTTGGGATTCAATCAACGACTCTCTGTGGCCGTTTCCGTTTTACCCCTGGAGCACCCTGCACCTCCAAAGCGGCGGATTTGCTCTTCGCAGGCCAAGACTTCGCGTTCCTGCTCCGTTCCAAATCATTGCCGAAGGTGTTTCTGGAGAGGAGGAACTAGAGGTGCTGGTTACACACCCGCGACTCCTTCAAGGACCCGTCCTGCTCAGCACAGCTGGTCCCG
>NW_009698038.1:0-1255 GCF_000703405.1 Apaloderma vittatum | reverse complement strand
GGAGCTGCAGCAGCAGCCGTGGGATGAGCACGAGGCCAGAGGAGGCTTTTTTGGGAGGGGAGAAGGTTGCATCTTGCTGATAACACACCGGCTTGTGCTGCAGAATTTGCCCGAAACAACCGCTGCTGTTTACGCCAAAGCCTAATTTCAAAAGTTTACGTAATTCCCTTTGTGGTCTTCTTGGAGGACGGGCTCTGTCGGATCCTCCACCTGATGCTGAGCTACGAGACTGCCTGCGGGGGTCTGGCTGAGAGGGTCTGTCGTTAGCGTCGCGCTTGGTTTGTTCTCTTGGTATGTGGGGCTGGGGCGGGATGTGCAGCGCTGCAGGGCCAGGAGACCCCCGAGCTCCGAGCTGATTGCCGAGGAGTCAATAAAACGGCGCTTGAGCGCTTCGTGTTGTCTGTGGGGGAGCTTGGCTCTCACCCTCCTGCTTGGATTGTGGATTTATTTTTCAATAGCAACCAGGCCTGCGTTGATGGATGGGGTTACTTTCCTTATGGCGTGCCCACACGCCGTTGTGTCTTGAAGCAAGCGAAATAAAGCGTTCCCTGACGCCCAGGTCCTCCCTGGCGTGTGCCTGCCCGCAGAGCGGGGGCTTTTCCGGAGCTTTTCTCCGCTCCATGTGTTGGAGCCGCACTTCTCATCACCCGTCATCTCAGAGCACATTCCAGCCTTTTACAATCTCCCCACTTTCCTTTCTCCCCGTTCTTACGTTAACCCCTTCTCTTGTACAGAAGACTTTAAGTAAAATCCCCACGAGGCTGATCCCGGCCTCTCGGGCGCAGGAGAGCTGAGCTACCTTTCCCTCCTGCGGGAGGTTGTCCCGTGGGTGGGGACATCCCACCTCTCCGGCGTAAAGAATGAAAACTCAACCAAAATCATGGGTGTTCCCTGGTTCTGCTCTTCACCCGGCCGAGGAGCGCGGCTGTGCCCCGTGCCCGGAGCGGGGCGAGAGGGTTCCACGTTCCCCCACGGGGAGCGGGGCGAGAGTTTTCCACGTTCCCCCACGGGTGCCGGGCAGGGAGCTGGCGGGAGAGGGGAACCCTGTAGATGGCACTCACAGACCAGGCATGCCGGGCACCCGGCGAAGCTGGAAAACAAACCGAGATGCCTTCGAGGGGAGCCTGCCCTGGTGCAGCTGCCCGGCAGCGAGGCCGAGGTGCCCTCTTGGTGCCTCTTGGCTCCGGCCGGGGGAGCAGCGGGTTTTGGGGAGCGGTTTGCCCAGAGAAGGTTTCTCCCAGCTGCGGGTGGGGCT
>NW_009698037.1:0-550 GCF_000703405.1 Apaloderma vittatum | reverse complement strand
CCAACCCCTGACATTCTGTGATTCTGTAATTGGAAGGTAATGGGGCTTTGTTTAATACTTCTGCCGTTCTTGAGTCCTTCCTGAGCTGCCTTATATACATTATGTTTTCTAGTATATGGGTTTATACAGTATGCTAATCCCACTTTTGCTTCCTTTATACCATCCCTGAAGTTATTTAAAAGATATTTAGGTGCAGTGCTTCGGGACGTGGTTTAGTGGTTGACCTGGCGTTCTTAGACAGCTGGCTTGAGAGCACCAGAATCAAAGTTCTCTGGGGATGCCTGGCACATGTGGCAATCACAACGGGGGAGAGGGGCAGCTGTGCCTATGGGGAGGCACAGGTCAGGTTACCCAAATGGACCAATCCGTCTTCCTTCCCATGGTGCTCAGTATATAAGGGTCCCTAAGACAAGTTCTAGGGTTTTAGTGCTGCTGTGCTGGGAGGAGGCGACAGGGGGAAGAGCAGCCTTGGCTCTTCATAGAATTGTACCATTGTCAGGGTTGGAAGGGACCTTAAACTCCCAGGGACGGGGCTTCCACCACCTCTCTG
>NW_009698036.1:49062-73496 GCF_000703405.1 Apaloderma vittatum | reverse complement strand
TCCTTAAAACTTAAGTTTGATTACAACATCCTCAGTACAACCCTATGGGTTATACTTCGTTTTAAAAGATCCTAGACCCACCATGTCTTTGCTTAGTTTCCTGACTTGCAGAAGACCTTGGCAGGTTGGTTTTTTATCCCAGACCTCTCCTGTGTGGGTGAGGCCTGAATATCCAAAGAATGCTTGTTGTGGCTGCTGGTGTATCGAGGTACATTTTGAGGTGCTTTGGGGATTATTTTTTTTTTAAGAGACTGGTTCTCCAAGAAAAAGTAATTAGGGCAAGCTGAGTCAGAGTGAAATTAGGGAGTGGGGAGTACCTGGAAACTCCACATTTTCTGGGAGTTAGAATGGAAAAAAAGTGATGATGTTCCTGGCAGCAATAATGGTTTGGGCTGCCAGTGTGAGACGGAATGAGTTCAAACGAGTTGTACAGTACAATGAGACAGGCATTTGACAAGTTGGGTAAACTGTTGTGCTGTATAGCTTTTACTATTGAAATTGCACAATGTCAAGCTCGATAACATTTTAACTGTCTAGAGTTAGATGTCATTTGTAATTTTTTTTAAAAAAATAATCTAAAAGTGCTAAAAAACCTCAAACAACTCCTCAAGAATTTAAAGCATCTAAGCGACCTGAAATTCAGTGCTGGTTTGCAGGAAAGATAAGAGAGCTAATAAAGCAGGATCATCCTTCTGTGTTCTTAAGGTACCTGTGAATGTATGTGCAACTTCTTTGAAATGTTTAACTTATTTTCATTGGATTGTTTGTGATCTTAACATCAATAAGCATAGAAGCCACAAATACTGCCTAAATTACATTTGTTCCTTGCATAGTACAGCTGGAAAAAAACAAAACAGCTTTTTGAAACTATGAAGAGGTATTTAGAACAAAAGTATTTATTGGAAAAGAATTCAAGCAATAAATTGGGTGAATGAATTTTTGTGCTAGGATACCTATAGGACAGCATTTATATAAGTTGACATGTGTTTGCTTTACTGATCCTATTACTGTAAAATCTTGTTTTCTTTTGGGAAGGAAAATAAAAAATAAAAAGCAAATGTTAATACCTCTATTATCTGATAGAGAGCTTCCAAATGATACAAATCTCATCTTTCCTGCTGTTTTGCTGTCTGCTTTTTCTAATGCTCATTTTGTCATTGAGAGGTTATGACAACATGAGCCATATTGTATTTATAAACATCACGTGTTTCCTTGATATGACTTGCAGTGTCTGCCAAGCAGAACACATGGAAGAAACATTTCTCATTAGCTCAGCATTGGTTTTGGTTATACTGATTTCCGGGATAGGAAAAATGCCTTCCTTACTCAGATTTAACTTTCATACAGTAGGAAGAAAGCCCCTGAGTGTCCATGAAATCTCTTGAACAGAGACGCTGCAGCTCTTTTAGCTCACAGACTCTGTCTGAGGAAAAGTGAAAGTGCGGTTTATTCTAAAGAGAAGATGTAATGGCATGTATTGCTGAAATTAATTCTGAATTAAAATACCTGCCAAAGTCATCTAGAAACGCAACTCACCAAGAGATGTAAGGTAAGATAATCCTTATACATAGTGAAATATATCTAATTCATTTTCTTTTTTCTTTTTTTCTAACTAAAAGATATTTTCAGATTAACTGGGAATTTAAATCAGAACAATGAAAACTGTTTCTTATTCCTTGAGTCATAGGACAAAATAAATGTTTAATTGCTCTCTAAATCATCAAACTCTCAGATTTTATGCCTTGTTTCAAACCCAGTTATTAAACATAAACACTTGTTTTCCAACTTGCCTTTACAAATCTTGCTGAGATTTTAACAAAACGCATAAAAGTAGTCTCTGATGTTCTGGACTTTTTTTATTGTTGCGGATTTTACTACTTCTGCTTTGAATGGGTTGTCAGTAGTTGCCAATTATTTATGCAACTACAGAGCTGCAGACATGGAGAAGTAGCTGCATCAAATCAGACTGTGATGAAAGACTGTAAATGTACCTGTTCTCTTTCATTCATATATGTCCTTTGATATACAATACCTACTGCTGTATAAAGCCTAAGTTCTTGAGAAAGTGGATAGAATTGTAAGGAAAAAATGTTTTTTAATTTATTTTAGCTACACATAAACCAATATATGTCTTAGGTGTTATCTGGTAAAAAGTCAGTCTGTTTAAAGGTGCAGATCCTATGTTACAGTTGGATGGATACTGCACTGTGGCTTTTTTACTATGATGGCTATGTGCTTTGGTGTATTATATTTATTTCACAAACACTTTGTATAAGGAGTATAAACATATATATCCTGTTATTACACCAACATTTTAAAAGTTGTCCTTTTTAAAAATTTTCAAATAGTGAGGATGAATTTTAATTTTATATCAAGCTAGTCATTGAAAGGAAGTGTCATGTTCTGGACATTAAACCATTCAAGGAACATAAGCTTGCTGCACCCATGCAGTAATCTTCTAGTTAGTCTAAAAGGAGTGTCGTATGGTAGATATCACAGACCAGTTACCTGAAAACTTCAAAGAGTTTTGTCTGTGGAATCAGATTAATTTGCAACCCCAGCACAGTTGGTTTAGTGGAACTTTTAGGGGGAGAGTTCTTTATTTCCCACTGCCAGACCCATTTTCAAGCTAGCCTGCCTTTCATGTTGAGGTTTGCTTAGAGCTTGCCCTGGAACTGATGAAATAACTTAATGACAACGTATGATCCATCTTGTGTGAAGGTCTTTTCAGCCTGTCATTAAAATTGGAAGTCTTATCTCTCATATAAGTCTGAGGTTCTCAGGCAAAGCTTTCTCTGCATTCAGTGGGAGCTTGACCTGAATAAAAGCATAAGGATTGGATTTGAGTCTATTTTTATTGTCTGTTAGTTTATAGTTTTATTCTTACTCCACCTCTTTTTACATAATATTTCCTTGTTCCAATTCTTTAGATGTTTTACTCTTTTTTTTCACTGCCTTTGCTTTTAGTAGAAAAATTTGCACTAATTTGGAAGTTTACTTGAAATTCTTATGTAGCTGGCAGAGTCGGGTATTACCAGAGCTCCCTAAACACACTGACAGATGATAAAAATGCTCATGACTATGACCTCCCTTATTAGGACAGGAGGTCTTGCTTTACCTCCTTTGTAAATCAGGCAGCTTATCTGAACTGCTGGAATCCTGTGAGACAAAGTCCAACCAAACTTTATGACTTCCAGTTAGCTTTCTGAATGAGCTATTACTTGAACAGGAGTGAAAAATCTCTTCATGGAGATGTATGTTTTAGTACCATGGTTCCTAGAACCCAAGTAAAGTTAGAAGCAATGTTTTTTCTTTCTTCAAACCTGCTTGTCATTCAGGACATTAGCTTTCCCAAGAAGTTTTTCACAAATCCAAAATATGTGATCCTTTATAATCACGACCCAAATTCCCTGCTTTCCACTGAGTCATCACTTTGGTATATTATTAGCTACCTGCATCTTATGAATACTAGAGAGAATTAGTTCTGTCCCTGTCTTCCCTTTAATAAAGAGGAGTTAACCAGTACCTGGTGTCTAGGAGAACACAGTATATATCTGAGGACGTTAATTCTTCTCCATGTTGGATTGCCCTTTTTCTAATAAGTGCTCTGGAAAACTAATCAGACTTCTGAAAATATGAACAGTAAAAATATCTTTTCTTGGATACATATTAAGATCTGGGGTTAAAAAAAGCCTCAACTGGCAAAAGCAAGACAGTTTCAAATATCAGCAGGCAACAGGACTCTGTGAGAAATGATGTGATGCTAAAATTATTTTTTCTGTGAATATATGCCTTTCTTACGTCACTGCAAATTGGAACTCTATGTAACTAAATGAGAAGACTGAAAGGGTGTGTTGGGTAAAGGACTAGTCCCTCAGTCACTTCAATATTTACTATAGATAGCTTGACTTTGGGGTAAACTAGGTTGTGTACTTAAGCTGTGCTGACCAATTTGTATTATTTTTTTGGATAAAAGGAAGTAAAAGGAAAAGAAAATGTAGGGCTCAAACAGCACAGGAAGTTGTTTGTGAATTAAGAAGACTCTTAATCAACACAGTGATAGAATAATAGAATCACAGAATATTAGAGGTTGGAAGGGACCTCTAGAGATCGTCTAGTCCAAACCCCCAGCTAAAGCAATAGCACCTCTAACATTGGAGAAGATGTACTTAAAACTGCAAATACTGCTGGGTCTTCTAGCCATAAAATAGAGTGCAGCCTGGACACTTACACTCAAAAATCCCGTTGTATATAAGGCTTCTGTGACCATTTTTCCTGCCACTAGTGCTTACTCCAAAACTCAGCACAGCGATATATTTCTTCTGGTTTCCTATGTCCATATATTGGAATAGCTGGCTACAGGTGTAAACATGCTGCTTAGGACTTTTAACTATTATCAGCTCTGTTTTACAACATTTTTAGATTATTCACGTCCTAACCTATTCCATGTAGCTGTAATAGAAATTTTATTTAGACTCAGTTGTTTGATAATGCCAGAGGAGACCAAGGGTTATATTTTCCTTTACAATCATTTAACCATGTCAGCTTGTTCAGTTTTATTTGGCTTCAGTGTAGTGAAGAGAGATACAAATATGGAACAAAAATAAGAGCTGAGTTGTTAGTACAGCGAGTCAGAAAGCCATGCATTTATTTTGATTTATGACTGCAGTTACTAACAGTATTTCTTTTTTTAAAGAGCAGAAATATGATATACAGCATATTTAAATCAAATAAAAATGCTGATCTGTACCAGAACCGTACATGTTTGAAACTATTCCTTTTTTGGAAAAAAAAAGGGTTGACCCCATCAGTTCAGTGGTGCCCTGAGGAAGTGCTGAAATTGAGACTGGTCTGGGGGTTTGGCTGCCTGTGTTGGTGGTGACTGTCTATGTTATGTACATGATGTGCTTGATTTCTTCAAGAGGAATGGGGAGGGAGGAGGAGGGAGAAATTCTTGCTGCATCCTCATGAATTACACGAGTCCTGTTGGTTCTCAGAAAATTTTACCTAAAAACCAGCTGTGGAAAGGCAAAAGAAAGAAGCGGTTGGTTTGAAAGCAAAAGAAACGGTTGATTTGGATTCAGCAGTAGTTGTGAGAAGTGTCCTAATGTTAGCTACAAAACCAAAAAAATCAGTAACAGCTTTTATATGTTCAGTCCAAACAGTCTAATAGCTTATGGAATGGGTGGGCCATGCTATACTGATGAGATAAATGTGGATATTGGCAAACCAATGATGTAATTATGTAAATCCGACCTTTTTAGGATTGAAATGTGTTATGTTTCAGTGTGTTTATATATTTGTCATTTGTGATAACACCCTGAAAAATCTTGGCTGAAATGCCAAGAAGTTTCTTAGTGCACTCACCACGCCATTCTGTCTGGGGAGTACGCTAAGGAAGCACTGAAAAATCAAGCATCAGAGATTTATTAACGCTCTCGGCTTAATTGGATATTTCTAACAATTTTTTTTCAACTCCCACATTCCATGTCTTTGTAAGAAATGAAATACGCTTGTAAAGCTGCAGAAATGAGTGTCTATTCACTGATCTGGGTGTTTGTCTTGCCGATCTGAAAAAAAGTAATGCGATCTGATAGCAGGGAGATAGCTCAAACAAGGACTGGGGAATAAACCTCCGCACAGAGGTACTGTGATTGCAGTCAGGCCAATGCAAAATATGCTGCATCTGATGCATCATTTTGCTCAGACTGCCTAAAGTGGGTGGCTAGACTGGAAGCCCTTGTAGTGGTCTGGGTCAGGTTCTGCATGGCCTCGTTGTCCCTTCCCTCTTGAGCAGAGTTCACCCAGTGTGTTGCCAAAGCTGTCTTATTGACAGCTCATCTGTGACAATGTCAACTAGGGAGTGTCAACAGGTTCAAGTGCAGGTGTTGCCTAGCCCAAGTATAGATCCTACTCCTCTAGATTTAAGCTAATGCACGTTTTGAGCTCAACATTTTATGACAAGAAGTGTAATATTGCTTTCCCCTTATATTTCTGTTGGATTCTTTTTTTACACTTGAAAAAAAGGTGGTCTTACTCTAGGAATGGGAAGTGTTGTTGGACATTATGATGGCCAAAGAGCTCTTCATGTGCAGGTGTGCTTGAGTCCTAAGTGTGTGTGGTCAGGGGGTTGGTGACATAATGGAACTGATACAGAAGGAGTTCTCTGAGCAGTAAGGACTGCATGCACATCTGCATGCACACATGTATGACATGTCTCACCACTTGTCAGAGCTTGTTGGTGATTTCATCAAAACAATATTTCTGTTCTCTTCTGCTAACGACCAGACAAAGGACAATGGCCGCTTTGGCGTTGTCTCTCCACACTCAGTCCCACCACAGGTCAAGTCTCAGAGATTTGCTGCACTGAGGTATGACTTACAGAGAGCCGTTAATTTCTGCAATATCTGAAGGAGATGAAGCTGGTTTAAACCTTGACTACACCTTCCTCAGGAATGGCTGAACAAAGTGCTAAGTTTCAAAAGCCATTTGTAGCTTGAAAGTGCATCTCAAATATCTTTGCTTTGGATATGAGAGTGGATTGCAAGGCAAGTGATGATCATACCTTCTTTACCCATGTCTTCATGCATTCACAGATCACTCCAGTTTGCATTTACCTGAGTTGTCTGCTCACTTCTTTCCTAAAAGTTACTCTCATGTTCTGACCACCCCTGCCAAAAAGAAATCCACAAAATCTCAGAATATTAACTCAAAGTAGTTTGTTGGATGCATTTTCTTTTTTCTTGTCCTCCTTCTCTTTCCTTTCTTCCTCTCCGTCTCCCTCCCATGCCTGTTATGCTAGGCTACGGCATTGTAATAACAAGAACCGACGTTAAATCTTCTAGCCTTGAGGAAAATTTGCATTAGTTCATGTTTTTCCACTCTCGTTCTGTTTTCTCAGTCTTTCATTGATTTTTTTTTGTGTTGAATTTCCCTTTGTCTGCTATAGTCTCTTTAACTCCTTTTTCTCATCAGTTCCTCAACTTCTAGGTTAAGTCTCCTTTTTTTGTTTCTTTGTTGTTTGTTATGCCTTTCTTTTATCCCTATTTAGTTCTCAGCATTCCATCTGATAGTACCCTTTTTCATCTCTGGTATCTTTCATAAACTCCCATTACTGTCCTTCACCCTATCTCATTCCCTTTTTGTTTTGTCTTTTTCCCTCTTCTGTAGTTTTGCACTCAGAATTCCCTATTGCCTTTTGCCTTCCCATATAATTCTTCTGTAACTACTGTATCTATTCCCAGTGTCATGGAATCATTTGAGTTGGAAAAGACCTTTAAGATCATCAAGTCCAACTCATGAGTTATGTATTAGTTAAATGTTTGCAGTGTATGATTGTTGTTACTTTTTATTAATATTTCTGCATTACTTATGGACTAATCAGGAGAAAAAGTCATGCTACAAACTCAGTCCTCTACATTCAGGCTTTAGATATTTAGGCATAAGTAAATGTGCTAATGGTAGGGCAGAGGAAGAGGAGAATTCAAAGTTGAGGTGCTTCTATATTGGTCCGTTGATAAATAATGTTTATTACCAGCTTCAGGCTAGAGACCCTTAATTCTTACTTAGCTCAGTCAAACAGGAACCACAGTCCAGACTGGATCCATCAAGGTATATTATAGCAAAGTCCATTGCATGGACTAGCAAGCAGCACTGAAATGAAGCTGTCATTATCCCTTCTAGCTATACTATCACAACTTCGCTTATAAAGAAGAGAAAAAGTAAAAAAAAAAAAAGAAAAGGATGAAAAGCAGAGTAGAGAGCGAGCTAAATGAAAAAGCGTATGGGTAGACACACTATAGAGAATTACGAAGAAAAGTCTAATCTTTATAAGCTTAGGGCAGAAATTGCCACCCACTTCAGTCAGTGGCAAGAGGCTGGGAATGCCAAAGGGCAGCTTGTCCCACCCAGCTGTAGAGGAACGAGCTGACTCTGGAGGGTTCATGGCTGACTGTCTTTTAACACCACATTTGGTAAGACAAATCCTCAATGCAGAGCAACTAACAGTGCCGTCTTAACTTCTAAGAGGTGCTTAATGCATACATGTCTGTGATACATACTGTGATACTTTCCTATAGCTAGGAAAATGTCTTTGTTTAAATCAGTACAGAAATGAGGGGGAAGCATGAGGTTTAAATTACAGGGTAGAGACACAGACTGCAGACCTGACGTAATAGTTCAGTTTTGCAGAACCTTCCTCATGCAACTCCAGTGAGACTTGGCTATATTTGCTCTAGTAAACTTAAAATTTGAGAGCCTTATAGATTTTGCAGCACAGGATTTCACACTTGTACTTGCTTGCCTTTAATCCCTAGAGCCTGAAATTCCTGATTATATTGATCTGCCATCATCAAAGGACAGGCCAAAAATGTACTACTGGTATGCAAAACATATGTGTATGTATGTATATGTAATGTTAGTATGCATGTTACAATGAAGCTGTTCTCTTGGCCCTCAGATGCTCACTTTTGTGCTGGTTCAGAAGCTTCGTACACAGGTTGCTCCACACTGCAAGCTCCAGCTATTCTACCGAGCGTGCTTCTGTGCCAGCAGTGAAGCTGTAGAGCTGCCCTTCGTAGCGGTTCATTGTAGAGAGTAGTTATGTGCTCTCTGGCGTGGGAGAGATTTTTGTTTGTATGCATTTTTTTTAAGAGCTAGGGAGTTTGGAACAAGTATAAGAGAACTTTGTGGTACTCACGTCTACCCCAAGGCGTATCTGTTTCACTGCATGCCTTCGGAATCAGTAAACAGAGGGAATAACAAAAAATATGTAGGTTTGGGAAAGATAGTGTAGTCTGCACATAATCTCAAACCCAGTATGTGTCAGGCAGCCAGAAGTGTTCTGTTCTCTCCATGTTTGTTTAGCTTGGCCTCTCAAATTCAGAGCTTCTGTAGCGTTTTCAGTCTTCAGGGAAACAACACACATCCTTGTAGGTAAAAATGTGGACAGTGGGCTGGAGAGCCGATGTGGGAAAATTGAGGTCAATTTGAAGGAGTTATTCAGGGTCATGGAGAGCTGTGTGGAGTGCAGGGCGGCACCAGCACAGCCTGGCCGGATGCTGGTGTATACGTCCACCCCTTGGGGCTCTGTGTTCTCACTCCCCCATTTTTGCCATGGGGAAGCTGCTGAGCCTGAGATCAGGATTGGATATGACCACTTTTTTCCTCTGCTGAATGTTTGGAGGCAAAGCTACGAGTCAGTCTCTCTCTTGCAGAAAGTAGATAACCACCCTGAGAGGTTTCTCAGGGTGCTTGCCTAAGCAGAGGGAAGAAAGATGCTGATGATGGTTCTCCAGCTGCCTTCAAGAGTCTTGTGTATCAGAGGTGTAGAGGATCTGCACCTGTGTGTAGGGGATCCTGCAGACAATTCCATACACAGGTCTTTGTCCTCCTACACTGTTGGTTTCTTGGATCAGAATTAGAATCTAGGTGGGCTACAGGATTGGTGAGGTGGCATGAGACCTTCCTTGGCAAAAAAAAAAAACAGCAAAAAATAACAGCCCCAAAAACCCAGGAGAAAAATAATGCTTCTTTTGTAATAAAGTTGTGAAAACTGTCATCAACAAACTGTCTTCCCATTTGGATTCTGCTGCAGTGAACTTGTTGCATTTAAGCAAAACCCCATAGACTCCATCACAAGCTTTACTCTAGAGTGCTGAGAACGAAACCAAGTCCTGAGTTAGTGACAAGCAATTCAGCTTCTAAGTGCTTCCCTGTTTTCTGTCAAGGAAATGGTTGTTTACAGCAGTACAAGGCATTAACTGCTTAATTATTTCCATCCATGAAAGTATTATTAAGGGAATAGGAATCAAAAGAGCTGTTATCAGGAACAGAAATAACTTTGATCAGCTGTCAAGCAATAAATCATATCTATGCCACATGTGTATACCCCACCATAGACTTCAGAATATTCTCTGGCTTTGTAATTGTGTACTTTAATGGTATTGTGTCTCTAAGATTTGAGGAAAGCAGACAGAAAATAGATTAACGTGTTGGGCAAATTGATGGAAAGTTTCAATGGACCAGCATTATTAGTAACAGAAGAAAGTAGGGACTGGTGATTTAGGTCAGTGGTAACTTGGTGCTATCATTAACATAGACGTTAGCACTGATCTTAAAGTAAGTAAGCTAACCTAAACTTCCAGGCTTGATCTCAGTAAAGCACAGGCTGTTGCACCTCTTAGGGTCATGCCCTTTGTTTATACAGGGGATTAAACCAAAAAGAAACTCTTGTTCTGTACAGTATGTTATAAACAAATACATGGCAAGTAATTAAACATGGTATAATACATGGCAAGTTAGACAAAGCTTGAGGGCTCTGATAAAGTAATTGAAATGGAAAGTGATGCTTGAATGGTTTGTATGCATTGTTAGAACCTACAAATTAAATTACAGTCTTGGTAATGATATATCTGTGCAGTATTTATGATGTTGTGCCCAATGTATTTTATAATTAAAAGAAGATTCATTCCTCTCATGAAGAACTTTTCGTGTTCATCAGACATACTTGAAGACCCTTGCATATAGTGCCAGATGTGTGGAGAACCAGTTACACTATGTCTGATGTTCTGGAATATACTTTATCATGCTAGAGTTCAATTACTGAATATGTGCATCCTATGAGCTTGCAATTCATTGCGGAGAAACTGCAGTGAAATATAGTAGTCTTTTATATCCTGCACATTAGCACAATAATGTGATTTCTCACTGCAGGTCTGTTAGCCTGTAAGGGAGAACACAGATGGAAGAATATACTCTACAAATGTTGGAAAGCACGTGTGGCGTAAAAATGTGCTAGGATAATTTGCCTGTACTTTTTACTCTTGATGTTTTTGAGTCTGGTTGGTCAGCAGACCTAAGCAGCTTTTTAACTAGGTCAAGTATATACATCCATTCATTAAAAGGGGATGCTTGACTGGTTAGTTAAACCTGCCAAATATAAACCAGATGCTTCAATGGTAAATACTGCTTTACTCCTATACGGCAGGAAACAAGCCTTGACTGATTACATTTGAAATAAAAATGAATAGGTTTAACATTGTTTCTGTGCCATAATAATACTTTATTATAGTTCTACTGTAAGTATTTAATAAAAATAGTACTTAAAAATATTTTACAGTGAAACTGAAAACTAAACATTTAAGGAAAAATTAATATTTTTATATTTCTGAGTAAGACTTTATATTACACAACATCTAATTTTGCGAAGTTTTGATCAAGACCAATAATGGCATACAAATCTGCAATGTACATCACGAATCAGTATACATAGTGGCTGTCTACAAAGCTAGACAACTTCTTTGCAGTTGGGCTGGATGTAATAAGGGGTGGAAGACCTGGATTTTTAGTTTTGGCTACCAGATCTGCTCTGATCTTCGTCCTTTTACTGAAATGCTTCGTGTCAAAGTGTCTTTTTGTATAAGAAATGAGTGATGCCTCACTGACCAATGACTGAGAGGTTGAGACCAGTACTGTGAAACAAAAGTGTTACTCTGGTAATGTCCCATTATAACTGGTTCTTTACAGTGATACTAGCTTATGGTCATGTGCTTAAATTGTATTTTGATTCTTTTGAATACAGTCATGATGATACAGGCAATATTTTACTTGCATAGAACAAAAACAAGCGAAAAAAACCCCAAACCAATAGCAAAAAAACAAGCACCCTCCAAATCAAAAGATAACTGCAGGACTGGGAAGTGCTCATGTCACAAGATTTTCCCCTGTGATATATAAGTGTCATCTCTTTTAGACTGTAAATACTGTATTTTAAAGATATTCTCTATATTCTGTAGTCTATTGGGGTGAGGAGATGGAAGGGAGGGAAGCATCCTTTGTGTTCTAAATTTTTTTTTTACATTTGCCTTCTCTATTGTGACCCTTTTTAAAAAAAAACAAACAAAACACAGACTAATTGTAATAGCTAGTGTGGTGTGCTGCAGAGATAACAATGAGATTGATTTATGGGGGCCCCAAAGTTCAGATTAGCCAAGTGGCTCAAGTGCCTGGTTAATGAGTAGACAGCCTCCACAGGAGGGGCTTGTGCTTCCTTCTACCAAATGTCACTAATAATCTGAGTCTTTGAGAAGCTTCTAAGGTTTATAACTGCTGTGGGTTTTTTCTAGAACTGTGTATACTAAGGTTGCTATATAACTGGAGGTTTTCACCTGTTGGGGAATTAATATCTGTGTGGTTTATATTGTTGCCTTTGAAAGGCACCTTCTTACCTAAATGGAGGTTACTCACTATTTTATTTATGACTTTCCCCTTTGTGAATCTCTCTTGTGCTTCATTCCATAATGTTAGTCTCTTTCTATACATGTTATAGGCACACATTAAAAAATGGTTGAGTGATTGAATCACATACTGTTGCACAGTTTGTGACCGGGTGACATGCCAAGGAGGTTATTTAGTGACTAATTTCGAAGGGGAGGAGAATTTGCAGGCTTGTCATGTGGAAAAGTACTTCAGTCTATTGAAGCAGCCTTACTTAGATGATCGGGTACAGCAAGATGGCCTGCTCTTGTTCTGAGCAGACAGAACAAGGAGCATTTTTAGTATTTCAAAACATTTTCCCAGAAGGCATGGATATACAATATATTATACCATAGACTGAGGATTTAGATTCAAGGCTGAAAACAAAAAGTGCTTTATTAGAAGAAGCGGAACCAAATGTTCATCTCACTGCTGTAGCTATACAAGTGATTTCCTTAAGTAACAGTAAGTGGCTTTAATTATTTCAGAACAAAAATCTTATCAAAGATTGTTTTATTTGTCCATATGTAACAACATTGTCTAAGGGCATAATAAGAGTGCTACTGTTTTTAACTCTAGAAACAAGTCCTCCGAGTAGCATCAGGATAGCTGAAGAAATTATGTCTGAAAGAGCAGACTGTAGGATTTGGTCTGAAACTCTCCTCTCTGCTTGTTTGCATGATCCGTCTTCAGCATGTACATTGACTTAAAGGCAAGATGAAGCAATCAAACATTATTTCTGATATTACTATTAAACTTGTTTTGTGGTTAGCGTAGAATTTTATGGATCTGTTTTACATTCAGTAAGACGTGAACTAGGTATTCTTTGTTTTCCCCATGGGAGCTTTAGGGTATGGTATGAATTAAGTTTATATGTTGTCAGGGATATAAAAGGACATACGGAGACATGTAAATACCTTGAGGTAAAACATTTGGATTGCTGTAGGGACTAGGTTTGTGCACGAGTGTGCATTAAAGATAGAAGTATAAAATAAGGGACAATAATGTTAAGAATGTGTTTGATGCTCTGTGGCATGAACAGGGAAGTAATGCTGTGACTGAGCTTCAAGACAGTGTATAGGAGCTTATAATATGGTATCTTAAAAATTCTGCTCTTGAGGATGAAATAGTGCTTATGCCTTTGTGTATGCCTGCACAATTAGCAGAACAGTAGGGAGACTGGATGTTGCAGTGATATTCAATGGTATGGTGACGGCACCTGATTAAGGTTTACTCAAGATGCCTTCTTTCTGGAGGGTCTTGTTTCTGTGCTCTAAATTCCACCTCCTAGGAGAGCGAACATCGTCTCCTGGTTCTTCTATTTTGTTCATGTTAGCTCTAGCCAGCTGAGCCTGCCAAAACAAAAGAGAAAAAGTCTATGAACATGGAAACTGGAAGACTAGGTGGATTTACCATCACTAGCCATCACAGTTTCACCGTAAGAAATATCTTCTATTGGCTGACTGCAGCATAGTTGATCAAGGGAAAGAAGAAAACAGAATTAAAAGCAAAGTTGAAGAAGAAAAACCCAGTGATTCTCTTACCATATCTATATCTGTTCAATTAAGTCTTCTGTTCTGCTGTGGTCAGTCACTGGAACTAGAAAATCACAGTTGCATAAGTTCTGAGTTTTTAGCTTAACTCTTCTTTCACTATAATACAGAGATTTTACAGCTGGGCATATACAAAAACTGTGCAAAGGAGCTAAAGGACTGAAACCTACATGCATGCTAAGAATGAGAAGTTAGTTATAATAAAAGCTAAGATTTCTCTGGGGGTTCTGCAAGTTCTTGTCTGGAAAATTATTCAGGAAAAAACAATGGAAATACGTGGGACATGTTAAGAACAGCTAGCTTGGTGTTGGAGCTCCCCATTCATGGGAAGCTTGAACGTTTGAAATCAGTTGTGTTTTTTTTTTTACCAGCATGTGGTTCCCATAATGAAAAACAATTGTGAACCCTGGCAACTCCTAGAGCCTTGTACTGTGAGGCCAGACTCAGCTGAGGCCAGGTCTCCAACTTAGCCTAGGTCAGCTGTCTCATAGTCTGAAGTCTCTCTTTTGGGCATCAGGGGGGCTGGTCTTAGCCAAATTGACAAATAAACTTCTAGTCTGAAAGCACTGCTGAGGAGCGATGGACATTGATCAAAACTCCTGGTATGTCTTACTGCTTGGTCTGGATCACCCCAAGTACTCACTCTTCTGAAGAGACCATGGAAGAGCTAGGGTCCCTACCCCAGGGCAGGCTTTGACCAAGTTGCCCCAGCTTTGTGAATCTGGAAAGCCAAAGCTCTGGAGCACTCCAGGGACGTCTGGTGAGAAACAATGTCGGCATTTAATTGAAAACTTCTGGGTGAATTTTTTTTCAAATTTTTATCTTTACTGATGTTTTTACCAAATGTTTCAGCTCTTTTGTGTTAGCATTGTTTGCTGAAATTATTTTTCATTGGAAAGTTCCTGACCAGTAAAAGCTAAAAATTATGCTAATGTGTTTGTAGTTTTCAAGTATGGCATTGGGCAGCTAGAGGAACCCACAGCGGCAGCCAGCCTTTTTTACTTTCCTGTAATGACCCAATAAAATAGGGAAATTTATAGGAATTAAAAGCATATTATGAGAAGGCAAGAACAGAGAAGTATGACAACCCCTCAGTGATGTCTCATAGCAAAATGATTTGGCTTCAGACAGATAGCCATGGTACAGACACTTAAAAATTAATTTTCAGACTGTTTACCAATTCTGTAATTTTCAGTTGCACTATTTCCTATTGTAAATTATATAATTTTAGAAATCCTAATGCACATATGACAGATTTGTTTCAAAAGCAGATTTGTGCTTTCAGCTACCCAAAGCCAACCTGAATGAAAGATGTCATGACAGAAGTGATATCAACTACTGAGGAGTTTGGGTTTTTTTTTACTAGTGTACAATAAAGCTGTCAGTTTATTTTTATGAGGTAAAACCTAACTCATAGATTGTATTGTTATTGGATTTGTGGTTCTTTAATTAAGTCTTTCCTGATTAGAAATTGAAGGATTGCCCCACTTTTTAGAGGATTTTCTTCTGGTGAGCTATTTCCATAAAAAGTCTCCTTACAGACAGATGAATTTATCATTGTTGTATCACTACTTCATGTTTCTGTAGCTTTTTCATCAAAGACTCTCCAAGCTCCAAATTCTGTGCAGGTGTCCTCCGTGTGCTGTTGGGTGAGCTAGCTTGAGGAGCATGGGTACGGTTTCCTCAGGGAAATGCAGGGTGTTAATGGGAGAGTAAGAAAAGTAATAGCTTCACATGCCTGAGACGTGATTAATGGAGAACTGCTGGGAACTCTGAGGTGTATCTGAGATGGTGCGTGGGTAAGCTCTGTCTAGAGAACATGCTCCATGTAGGTATTTTGGCAAACTGAAACCCTTGGGGCAAAGCCAGTTGCTGTGTTCTTTGTTGATGTAGACGAGGCCTGGGAGAGCAACGGGAAGGGCTGCCAGGTCAGAAACTCTGGCCTACTTTTCCCTTTGCCCGTGTTTTGCTATGAGATGTTAGCAGATAATGACGTGAGTCAGGCTGCACCTGCAGCTGCGTGCTGAGGTGAAGGGTTGGTGTGGTGCTGATGAATCAGTGGTAGGCTTAGTGCTTTGTGCTAGCCAGCACTGCCCTGGTGTGTGTGCAGGCACGGCTCCACATGTCCTGTCTGGTGTGTGCCACAGACAGGAATGATGGGTTGAGGCAGCTGGAGAGGCAGAAGTAAGGATAGTTTCTTCCCTATGAGATGCCTATGTTGGGACAGACCACAGGAGTGACCTGTGAGACAGGACAGCCCTAACAAATTTAGAATAAAGATCAGCATAGGGTTGTATTGGTCCTGATGGGCATCGAGACAGTCTGGAATACACTGCAGAAATCCCCAGCTGCTGAACTACTGAATAGCAGCTTGTTCATTGCTATCTGTAAGGCTTATGATACCATAACAATGTCCTTTCGGGGGCCAGGAGCTGCCACAAGCTCTATTTTCTGCTGTATGCAGAGATGCTCTTTATGTGAGCTACCAGGAACAAGACTTTTTATAAGGTCATTCATTTGGGTAGATAGCTAGCTGGTTTGCTACCTTTCTGCATACAGTATTATTCAAAATACAGCAAGTTATTGAGTATGCCAGCTAGTTTCGAATTAAAGATCCGAACTTATATTATTATATGGTCTTATATTATGTTGACTCTTCAGTATATTAAGTCTCTTCAGTGCCTCTATTGCTATGTTTTAAAAAAAAATCGAAACCTCTGTCTTACAGACGTCAGTGCTGTTTGACTGGAAACCTCCACAGGAGATGTTATGATGGTGTGATCTTTTTTACTACAGAAAGTGAAAGATTCTTTGTGATGCCTTTTCCCCTCAAATGTGTTATACAGAAATTGTTGTTAGCTGTTTGCCATATTTTAACCTAAGAATTGTCAAAACGAGTCTCTGTTTCAAGGATGTAAAGTCTTCAGGCAGTAAGAACAAGGAAGACCTACGTGCTAAAGAAAACCACACCCTCAGGCAAACATTATTACATGGCTGCAGTCGGAAAGCACATAATCCTACACTTGCACTAAAACATCTTCTTCCTTTTGCCCTCAAAGCAATTGGCTGAGAGCACTTAGTATTTAGAGGCTCAGATAAACCCAGTATCCTCTTTCTCTGTCCTCAAGTCATACAGTTGAAGTCCAAGAACATGTGGCTCAAGATGGCCTGCACATTTGAGTACGTTTTCACTGAGCAGCATGGGGTTTTTGTGGTAGAGGACGGAAGAGGAAAAACAGCACAGAAAGGGGGATGTATAGGAGAGAGAGTAGTGTGCCTTGAATATCACACAGAAGATGTATAGATGAGAAGCAAGAAGAAACCATCATCCGCATTTTAAAAGTTGCCATTAACAAAGAATCTGGAGATTTCAGAGAAGAGACATAAGTGGAAAGAGAGAAGATATCAACCAGGTGGCAGAAAACACTAAGTCAGCCAGTAAGGCTGCCTGGCTCCTGGTCACCAGCTCATGTCCCTGATCAGCCCAAATGCCCCAGTGCCCCTGCCCTGGGCACCCTGGCCTCCATGGCTCCAACTGTTCTCCCCTTGTGCCTGCTCCACCCAGGACTGAGTCACAGCTTAAAATAGAAAGTGAACTTCTCAGGAAGCGTTGTCTGCCCAGGCGTTTGTGCCCTGCCCAGCCCAGTGGGGTCTTGATTCAAGCTGTGTACTCCAAGTGCTATTTTAATGCAAAAGTAAATAGCATGATACACGTCAATACTCAGACATGAGATTTTGAGCAATAGCTCAGCCCCATATTTAAACTTCTCATTTCCATCTTAAAGTATGGTAATACATTAAGATGGGAAATAGGAATTTTTCTTTGACAGATTTCTTTGATCTGTGAGAAATGAATGAGCATATACAGGAGTATGAAGTCCAGAAGTTAGTGGAAATTAAACCTGTTGCTTTCGAAGCTTCTGATGGAAATTTTCTTCTCTTCACAAGGTAACATTGGAATTTTCCTTTCATTGCGACCCAGCGAATCGCAGTGCCTGCGGTTTCTGTGTGAGTTCCTATTGCATCTGTTGTAGCTTTAGATGAAGCAACTAAACAGGGCATGGTATAGCTTATGCAGTAGAAACCAAGGAAGATTTTCTTTCTCTGGACTCAGTGCAAAACATCTGCAGCTGCCGTCCCTGGAGACATGATCCCAAAGCTGTGCAAGTCAGTAGGAGTCTTTTTGTTCTGCTGGCCCAGGTTGAATTTGAGCACACAATACAGTTCAGTTTGTTTTGGTGTTTCTTCAAGCCAATAGAAAACTATATTGAATGTCCACTGATAATTTTGTGAATACTGTTTAGTTATATTTTATTTTGAATTCCAAACTACAGCAATTCTCTGTGCAAATGAAAGAATTACCCCATGTTCCCCTTTGGCTTGATGACTTTTATCTGGCTCATTTATGACCCATCCCAGTGTGCTCCTTTGTTCTGTTACACTTATTTATTATTGCTGCTGCCACAATCTGGTTATCTCCTGTCTTCTTTCTGATACCTGATACTCCAGACTTTTGATCTCTGGCCCTGAGGAACATAATTTGTAATTCCCAAGTGTGGAGCATGCTGTGATGAGAACAGCTATTGTTTATGTACCACCACTGCAATTCCCTTTCCAGTGGAAAAACCTGTGTTGGGCAAGAAATAGAATATAATTTCCTGCTCCATCAGCTGTAGATCACTGTAACTGCAGTGAATCCAGTCACATTGTCAAAACAAGAAGTGAGAGGGGAGAAAAGTAGAGATTTCAGATCAGCAACATCCACTGCACATCTGTGCGTTCTCTGTAACTTTAGGAACATGTAACTGGGCTTAGTTTTCTACAATCCCTTGGCAGTGATGGAGAGGGAAGCTGAAATTGCCAACACAAATTTTAGAAAGTGTGATTTTTTTTTTCCTTATGGAGTTGATGGAACCCAGCAGACTTTTTCATCTCCCTCTGTATTCACTTTATCCTAAGAGCACCAGAGCAGGCACATGATGTTGGCTAGAAGGAGACTTTCTCCTGAGTCTGTCATTGACAGTGTTCAGCCATCTAGAGAGGTCATTGCCGGGCAGAGTGAGATGCCAGGAGCACATGTATCCATTGCAGATTTTTGCCAAGGCCTCTCTTAACAAAGCACTGATATGTTGGTGTGGAAGCTTGCCATTTCTCTTCCTTGATAAAATGTTTGATGACTTTCTGAGTGGGTATTCCACAGACTGTCTGAAGCACTGTTATCTTTTCAATGAAAGAAACCCATGGCACATGTTTTATAGGGTTAAACTCTTTTCATGCAACTTAACTATGTTATATTCAATAAATGTTTATGTGTGGTGTGCTCCTATGCTATGTTCTCTTATGCTTGTGTGATAAAGTCTACATCAAGTTACTAACAAAAGGCTAAATCCTGCACTAAAGCAAATGGCCAGTTAGTTGTAACATATATTTTTTCTTGTCTAAGGGCTTAAGGTCTGTTTGTGATGCCAGAGCATCAGCATTTTCTTCCTGGTTTTGAATCAGTGAACTCTATAGCCTGCATCTGATCAATAATCTCTTTAAATCTGTCACTAGCTCCATGTACTTAGGACAACTGGCACTGAAACCCCTGATTTCAGCTTTGATAGTCGTGAATCTCAGACTGGAGTAAAATCATATTTGCAGAACTAAAAGCATTTTTTAAAAGCTCATATTCCCTTAACATGCAACCCATTTTATTGCTGTTTATAGTTGCTGTTTTCTTTAGGCACTGAGGTGCCAAAATGTTTTATTTATGCAAATGACAAATTATTTGTTCTTCAGAGTTGGGTGGAGTGTTTTGCATTTATTTTTTTTCTGTAGGTGTCAAGTCATCACAACAACCATCACATTTTGCTCATTCGGTAATTTTATATCTTACATGTTTTTTCCTTTTCTTTCCAGATGCAGAGGGAAATGGCTTATATGGGCCGAGATGGCCCAATTGCGTCCCGTCCCGGATCTGCCACGCATCCTCCTCACGTGATGCCCAGCTCTCCACCTTCCACCCCAGTGCCCCACTCCATGCCTCCCTCTCCGTCCAGGATTCCCTACGGCGGAGGCCGGCCCGTGGGTGTGCCAGGCAATGCCACCATCCCCAGGGACCGGCTCTCCAGCGTGACAGCCTCGCGCTCGATCTCGCCCAGCCCAAGTGCCATTTTGGAGAGACGGGACGTGAAACCAGATGAGGACATGAGTAACAAAAACCTTGCCTTGATCCGAAATGAAGGTCTGTACAGTGACCCTTACTTGTTTCATGAGGGCAGGATGAGTGTGGCTGCGCCCCATTCCGGACACCCCCTTGATGTCCCTGATCACATTGTAACCTACCATCGCAGTACCATGAGGTCATCAAGCACTTACTGCAACCCCTCTCTGCAACCTGAAATGCTGGAGCAGTCCTTGTACAGACAAAAGTCACGGAAGTACCCAGAGAGCCATTTGCCCACTCTCGGCTCTAAAACACCTCCTGCCTCACCCCACAGGGTGGCTGACATGAGAATGATCGATGTCCATCCTCACCATAGCGCTCATATTCCCCCCCACACTATCCAGCCAGACAGGTCTTCCCCCAGCCGCCAGTCCTTCAAAAAGGAGCCAGGACCGCCTGTGTTTGTGGATACGAAAGCACGGAGCGCCATCGGCCTCTCGGGCATGGCCGAGGTGATGCCCTCTACAGTTGACAAGCAGGCCTTTGGCTATGGGTCACCCATGATGCCCAAGGACAAGGAGACAAGGTAAGGCAGAGCCGGGACTTAATTGTGCAAATGAGAAACATTCTGAATCTGCGCATCTTATGTTGTTAAAACACCCAGGGGACAAGGTAACAGGTAGGAAGCTGCTGTGCTGGGCTGCAGTATTTATTAGATATCTGTCAGGTAGTTAGTAATTTAAAGGAGGTGCACCACCACCTGTTATTAATCTGAAAGTATTGTCAACCCATGATGAATCCCTAGTTATTTTCATTTGTGTAAATTTCAGTCACTGGAAAAAAATAAAATAAAATGATTAACTAGGATTTTTCTTTCCAGATAACCAGGTCATGTTACAAGAACAAATGATATTCTGTTCCTGCTAATAAGGGAATGTATTTCACCCCTGTTAAGAATGACACTGTGACATTACAATTTTGGTTCTTTATGGAGTGGAGTTTTTCTCATCTAGGGTTAGGAAATGGGAAGAATTTATCATTACTGTCTTATCTCCTGTAAAATATGAATTTGCATAAAAATAGGACAGTTGTTTGTAGTAATGTTCCTCGAGGGGAAACTGCTGAGAAGAGCAAGTGTGTCCTAGGGAAGAAATTGAAACACAAATGCTGTTCCCAATGATTTTTCCAGCATCAGAAATAGGTGGTGACCCGACTGTTGTTAACTTTTTGTGTGTTGGCAATGATGACGATGATCTCTCCTGTCTTTTTAAGGATGAGATTTACGCAAAGATCTGTGAAGGCTTCACGTGTCATGGACCCTGCCCTAGGAGAGAAAAATCGTTACACTGCCAGTCGGTTGCTGTGTATTTGTATGAGTTGCGCTAATCTCTAGTGTATTGTTTGTACTGTTAACTTTTATAGAGCTCTTTAGGGAAGTGAAGATGAATAGCTGGAAAATGCAGAGCTCACAGAGGCCAAAGGTAACTGCTGACTGCCTTAACCGCTGTGGAGATACATAGCTTCGTATAGCCCCCAGACTTCCCTTCCACCTCAGCAACTTGCTCAACAGTTAGTCACCTCTGATCAACCTTGGCCAGAAAAAAAAAAAAGTGTTGTAAGGTCTGTTGGTGGGGAGAAAATGGGGAATGGACAAAAATCAGCCATCCACAACAATGACAGGCTTATAGGTGGGTAGTTGTGTTGGCACAAGGATATGAGTTAGGGCGTATTACAGTCTACGGTCAGTGAAACCTGATTTGTATCAATTACCAAGAAAAAGATCCTTGTATCTGAAATTTCATTTCAAGCTTCCATTATTACAACTAGGGAAGAAGTTTACTATATTTGCTAATTCTAATCCAAGAGATAGCTTTCAGATCAAAAGTTCATGTTAAGGGGTTGAAAATAAGAGAAGACACCAACAGCTTTCCCGTCTGTGTGACTTTTTCTCCTCTGGGCATCTTATCTGTTCACTCAGCTCCACAGATATGCACAAGGCTGTGTATTTGTGAGTATATGAAGAGCAAGTATACAGGTAGCTCTGCAGCTCCTTAAGGGGAGCTTCGCATGAGGAGTTTTAGTCCTAGTCCTAGAAAATATTGGCAGAGATGAAAATAGCGTTTGCATAATTAACCTTCAAAGTAAGTACATGACCTTAAAATTGAGCATGGTGTGTATTAGCCATGTGGCACTGGAAAAAGTCATTCTGAAAGCTGCCCTTATGGGTTGTGGATTTTTTTAACTGTTAGAAAGTGTGACGTTTAAAAAATAATTGTAAATACCAAAAGAAATTCATACATGTTTTCAATATTAAGAATTGAATTTGAGTTCTACAGACACAAAATGCTCTAAGCCTTATTTTAGCTTTGTAATAATTTAAGAAACTTTGAAAGCAAACACTGTTGAGATTGTAATAAGCTAAACAAGGAACACTAAGGGTATCCACGCTGAGTTGCTCTTTTCCTGCTTCACCAGGGGCTTAAGTGTTACAGAATTGTTATGAGCACATGAAAGGTGACGTATAATGGCAGAAAGCAGTTGATGTGTAGGATTTGCAGTTTATACCCAAAAGCAGCACAGCTGGGCTTGCTTCTGTAAGTAAGAATATTTTGGGATTGGAGAAATGGGACTGAATTCATCCTCTTCCAGGCATAGTGAAAGGAGATGTAAGCTGCTCTGTCGTGCACATTATCCAGCTGCTGGTGGCTGTGCAAAGAGCCAAAAAACTGGGCCACAGAAAGTGAGTAGTGTTGTGTTCAGTCAGCCTGCATGCCGACCGTGTCAGGAGTGGGGTAGAAGTAAAAAGGCGGACTGAGTATCTGTTAGCCTTGCAAGTGCTGAGGAGAGGAAATCTTTTGCATTTGTGCACTGTGACAGGAGTCCCCATCCTCATTCATTCAAGGTGTGGGTTGAGGACCCTGCAAGCATCAAACCTGTCATCTCAGCATCGTTGTTCCCGCAGTCACTAGTGAAGTATAAAGAGAACAAAGAAAACATCTGTTGTGCCTTCTCTTTGTGGAATTTGCCTTGAAGTTGCACTGTCAGAATCTCAGGACAAGGCACAGTTTAAGACGGAGAAAAGATGAAAATGGGTAGTGACAATGCTAGAATTTAAACCAAATCTCTCTTCCCCTGTTAATTCTCCTTCAGTTTTTCAGTCTGGAGCTGAAGTGGGGTATATATGTACTTTATGAGAATATGTTGGCTACTTGTAGCCGATCAGATCTCTCATTGACTCTGTCCTGGTTTGGTTGAAGAAAATGGGTCCGTTACCTTTGGAATGTTATCTGTAGCAGATTTGGGTCCACAAAAGAGAAAAACTGATATTTCCAATTCTTCTTTTGGAATTTCCCATTTCAGTTTTGTGTTGAGGAAGCCAGTCTTGTCAAGCCTGTTATTTAAGCAAGAGTTGAGGAGGTTTTAATTGCTTCATGTAATTTTCTCTTGTGTCTGTTTTACCTTGGATGTTTCCAAGGTAGCTGCTTCTGTGGTATAAAGCATTATATAAATTCTCACAGTATTCATTTACCAGAAGAGTTCCATGTCAAGCTTTTTTACAGCAGTGAAAAGAAACAAGTTCATGGAGATTAAAAAAATTAATAATGTTATTATTTATGGCAAAAACTCAGAAGTTTTAATAGGCTGCAGAAGTTCATCTTCAACAGGTTATCTTCCCTTAAATCTGAGGTTCGCAGGAAGAATTAGTAAATTTTTGTGAGTGAGCATGAGTTGTTTAAATGGTGATTTGTATCGTATTTTTGGATGGTCCATTTATGTAACTTATGGTGGACAGTTCTGGAAGTTACCACAGGCAAATAAGGTGTTTAAATGTTGATATATTGGAAAAGAAGCTAATTACTCAAAAGTACATTAAATTAAATACTATTTAACTTACATACTTACATAACTTTTGTCCTCTTCTTTTTATGCCACACTAATGAGAAAAGATGATGGTAGAACTGAGCAAAAAATGTGGTCACATTCACACCTCGTGGTGCAGTTCAAGACTGAAGTGTAATGGCCACGTGCAGGTTATTGGATGTTGTTCCTATCACAAAACCTCTTTTGTCTGATTGTTAAACTATGAAGGAACTCTTTATGCATTAGGAAAAAATGGTCATACTCTGTAATGCCATAGGCAATGGGAGACTCCATCAGCAATGCACTGAGAATTGTATGAGAAAGACTTCGTAGATATACCTCAGACACTTTCCACAGGGCCAAAATTACATCTTCCTTTGTGAAAGATGTTGAATAACCAGGCAGTAAAAGATGAGTGCAAATGACCAAAATACAGAATGTATTTTGGCTTCCATCTGTTGGAGGCACTGTTTGTAGGAAGATGAGATGCAGGCTCTTGGATAAGAGTTGTCGATATCACAGCTGGCAGTGCTTCAGATCTTCGCTTTTCCTTTTAGCTTAAAGCTGCAGAAAGTCTGTGTTTAACCTTATTCTTAGAAGATTTCACCTGTGTGGCT
>NW_009698036.1:733-49051 GCF_000703405.1 Apaloderma vittatum | reverse complement strand
AGGAGAGCAGAGCGTGGAAGAGTTCTGCTGGTGTTTGCTTCACACCCTTCCAGGATATCCACTCTGCTGTTTTGGGGGGACTTTGGGGGAAAGTCTGACTGTGCCACTTTCACTTGGTTCTAGGGAAGCCTTTGGGAAACAACATGCTCGTTTCCTTTCTTTTTTCAGTGAGATAAAAGAATTCCATATTTCTCTCAAAGGGTAATATAGAAAGAAATGTATTTTTCCCTGTCTCTGTCCTTCTTTTTGATTGCTATACAGACTTCACTCGGGGTTTAATTATAAAATATGAAGTCACTGAAAATCTTTCTCCAGGATAGGTTGCCAATTAGATCATGGTGCCAAACTTGGTATTCAAATGTGTCTGTTATGGATGATGCACTGCATGGCCTAGGGTCGGACAGGAACATGAATGAAGAGTTACACAGCCCGCTGCTGGTTTGTGTCTGTATGAAGTATCTTCTCAGTGATGTGTATATTAAAGATGTCCCCAGGAAAGGGAAGGACCATGCAAGTCATGCTTAAATAGCATTGCTGTGAGAAGTGGGTACCAATTCAGCAATACGCTGTGCACTGCCTGAGATTACTTCCAGTTAATTGCAGTATAGGGAATGACATGAAACCTCAGTGAAGCTGAAAGGAAGAAATCTGGTGATGAAATCTGGTGTCTCAATGCACAGTCTCCGGAGAAGCAAGAGCTTGTTTTGCTTCTGCTGAATTTGTGGAGAGGGGTGCTAAGGCAGGGCCCCAGTGACCTGGACATACCCAGGGCCAGGGCTTTGGATCAGGCTGCCAGGGAGAACGGGGCTGGCAAGTAGCCCTGTGCCTGCTTTGCCAGCCAAGTTCTGTGACAAGCCAAAGCCAAGTCTGATGGCAAGGCCAGCTAGAGCTGGGAGTTGCTTCTGACCTTGCTCCCCTCCTTTCCTCCCCTACTATGCTGCCACCTCTGACTCTCCCAGCATTCACAGGAGAACAATGGGAAACAATTCCTTTCTGTGCTCAAGCTGATAAAACAGCCATTTCTGTCCTAACTGCTGCAGAGGGGACCCTCCCTGCTCTTCCTGGGTGGTGGAGAGATGCAGATTTATCTGGGAAATTAATCTGGGAACAGAGCTGCTGCTCAGCCCTCTTGTGCTACCACTGGCGGCAGAGGCACCACTGCGTTTTGTTCTGCCTGACCCTCTCTCCTGGTGCTCAGCGTCCCGGCCTGCCCCATCCAGGGGGACCCTGACCCACCCCATGTCAGCAGAGCGCTGGCCTGCCCCATGCCCTGGGAACAACAGAATGTTGAGAAACAAAAATGTGCGACTGTCACAGCAGCGCTGGCATCCCTGATAGACCCCAGCCTGGCATACGCTGAAGAAAGCCTTCACTTTGTCCCCCTGGACCTCCCTTCACAGGGAAGCCAGAGGGGAAGGGGTGGCTGCAGAGCCCATCCCTGCTCCTCAGGGGCAGTGCGTCGGGCAGCAGAGCTGGGCCACCCTTCCTCCAGCCACGTCAGCCCAGGACACAGCCCCGCTGCCAGGCTGGCCACGTCCCTCCCTGCCCGTGCTGAAGCACCCTGCCTCCCACCGCCTCCAGTCAGACTGACAGGTATCTGAAAACCAGGTTGTTTTATTTGATGCCTAAAAGGTGCCTCCTTTCAGACACCTGTTTTTGAAATGTTTTGTGCTGGTGGCCATAATTAGTCTGAGTATTACAATGAAGCGATTACAGGAGAAATCCTGCCTCATCTTTAGTGGAGTAACTCCAGAGCACATGTGGATTCTTCACATTCTTAATGCCTTTACCATATGAAAACTAAAGTGCTCTGTACAATTGATTCCAGTATTTCATTCGTTTTTCATCATCTCCTATCTCTCGAACATCCTTCTCCCTCTTAACAACATATTTTCCTAGATTTCATGGCAAAGGACAAGATCAGCTTTGTGTTGCCATAATCTCTTTTGAAGCAGAAAATTGTTTCCAGATTATCGAATGTGGGATGGAAAAAACATCATATTTATGAATTGGTAAAACAGATAGACTTCCAATTGAGTTTAGTTCCAGGAAGGTTTTGTGATGATTATCTGGGGGGAAAAAAAAAAAAAAGTTTTCATTATTAAGTGTCAAAAATGCTGCATTAAACTTTGTTAGAGTACATTTATCCCAGGCTTTTAGTACTTGTTTTTGTTCCAAAGGTTACTGTAGCCTGAATCAATTTCTTATTTTAAAACTTATAATAGTGGAAATTCTGTAACATATTTCTTGGTTTGAAATGAATTAGGTCAGATTCACTAGTCATCTCATCACCATTCAAAATACCTTTCAACGTGAAGACAGAAAAGTAAGATGCGCACGCTGTAATAAATCGCAGTAAGAACCCGTCTGCCGGCTGGGGACTGAGCACTCTCTTCTTCCCTCCTTGCATCTGTTAGCATCTCACCACCTGTTTTGCTGCCCTGTTTTCTCAATGTCTGGGTGTCTTGGAGTCTCTCCGGGCTGTGGTATCTGTGTGCTATCCCAGCAAACCACTATTTCATTCCCTGAGTGTGAATGAAATAATTAGCCTGGATTATCTGGCTGGCTACAAGCTGGTTACTCTTTGTATCATGTCAGCTTGCTTTTGCCTGGTATTGGTACATTTGCGTTTATATGGCAGTTTTTGATTGGCATTACTGCTTTGGCCACCAAAAGGCAATTGGAGCTCAGCTGCTGCCACGTGTCCCTGCAGCAGGCTGAGTCGAGCTGCTTGTGTCTGTCCCATCTTCTGTCATCAGTTGTCACTGCTGGTCTTAATCACTCGCTTTTTGAGAAGTTTTATTCCCAATCATCTTCCAAAATTGCAGCCTGTTGTTAGCATTTGCTTTTGCGTGTCTCCCTAGTCACTTAAATACTGGCATATACGGACACATTTTCAGAAGGTCCTGTCTGAGGTCCTATGTGGATGTGTGCCTGTGCTGTGTTGTGTCGTTGACGTACTGGCATGTTAAAGTAGGCACCTGTGTGAGCAAAAGACTGTTTTGGAGCCCCCCAAGAAGGTCAGCTAGTACCTGACTAATGTATGCATTTATGTAAATGGATAAATACACAAATGCTAGCCTTCCTATCAAAAAAGTCATTGTTGTTTAGTGGTCTTTGGTACCTGTGGAAATTATTTGCCATACCTATTGCATACAGTTCATCTCTTTTCTTCTGCTTTTTAGGCCTTTCTCAGGATGCAAGCAAGTCTGTTTTATGATAAAGTTGCTGTATAGCCTGCATTTGGTATCCTGTGCCTGTCTGTGACATTGCTCTCTTTTCCAAAGCAAACAGTTGTGATGTCAGGTGCAAAGGATTTGGGCTGGAAAGTAGTCAGCTTGGGCAGATTAAATGCTTTGCAGGCAAAAATCCTGAGTTTGGAGAAAGTAAAAATAGTAACAAGAAGTGTTAAGTCTTTAATCCTGAAACCTTATATGCAGGCAAAACTATTAGCCTAGCGTAGGTAAAAGAAAAAATATATGTAATGCTGAAAAAAATATTTTCATTAGTTCCAAGAGGCATTAACTGATTGGTTTAGATGGCTGTCTCGTGAGATTGTTAGAAGTTTATTATCTGGGTAGTTGTTTGTTTTGCTCTTTTTTAACCAAACAGATGTCTTTTTTATTGTCTGTTATCGTGCAAAAGCTGTCCAAACCGAGATGCGGTAAGCTGCTGCAACAAGGTATATGCAAATAGGTACCCATGGGCCTTTGCACAAACTCTGTAGTGTCTTTCCAATCCTGTGGTAATCATTCACCTAGAAAAACAAGTTTGAAAGCAAATATATCTGGCTTTAACAAACGGTTCTCTTGTCTTACAGAGAGAGGATACAAGCCATGGAGAAACAGATTGCCAGTTTAACTGGTCTTGTTCAGTCTGCGCTTTTTAAAGGGCCAAATACAAGTAATAGCAAAGATGCTTCTAGGTAAAAAAAGAATTCATTAAATCTGTTTCTCTGTAATGATTTCAGTAATCAATCAACAAAAATAGTGTCTGAATGTAATAGTAAAAAACTCCTGAATACTCAGTCATTTTAAAATATTTTTATCATCCTCATGAGAATGCTAGGCAGAGAGGAAGAATATGCCAATGATAGATGGAGATTAACTGCGTTACTCTTCTTCGTGTTAAGAAAGAATTAGTGTAGCTACATCTCTGTGTTTTCTACCGCTTATACTCCATTCCTTGCTTAACTTGTATTAAAAGCTGGTCTAAGAAAAAACAACAAACTGACAAGCTACTGGTGATTTAAATTAAAAATATGTATGCTAGACAAGGCCATTTAATTTGATGATTATAAAATTCCCTAGTTTTTATTGTTAGTATGTTAAAATTATGATTTTTCTTTTTATTATTTAGTGAGAAGATGATGCTGAAAATTGTGTCCAGCAAGAGCAACATAGACACTGCAGGTAAGATAACACACTTTCAATTTAACAATTATTCAGGTATATGAATAGCTCTAACATTGCTAACATCCCAGCGTATGGAAATGTCAAATTTGCTTAAATTCCCATAGCTGTACTGTCAGAACTGAAGTTTAAGTTCAGGATATGGGAGTTGATCACATCTTTGTTAAGAGAGATTTCTGACAGGTTGAGATGGTCTTTGGAATGAATGGTTTAAATGAGCAGAGTCTCTGCATATGGTGAATTTTCCAGTGACTCATCCAATCTATAGTATATATCCGGCATTAACTTCAGATGTATCTAGCTTGCTGTAGAGGCTAAATATTTCATTCCTATTCTGGTCACCTGAAATTTTCTCTAAGGTTCTTCTGTCAGTAGGGTGCTATGGTTGTGATGACACCAAGGAATTTAGCAGTCAGCAAGATAGCACTTTCCCTAATGAAGCTGTATTGATCTGTTACTAATTATTAGTAACCCAATCTGTTCTAAGCAAGCATCAATTATGAAGCCAGTAAGAGCTCGTCTTATTTTAGCTTCCCACTTGGAGAGCTGTTAAGTGTTTGAGAGATGAAGTTAAGGCTGTTATGAAAGAAGATCTCTATGTAATTGGCGCTCTTTGTGCATGGGCTGCTGTTGGAGATGTCTGCAGGGTGTGCATGTGTTTATATGCCTCCTCTTCATCCTTTGTCAAGCACTGAATGCAAATAAAGGCAGTTCCCTACTTCCTGCTAGTGCTGCTCCCACAAGGAGGTCTATGCTCTGGCAGGTAGTAAACCACACACATTCATTAGCAAATGTATTATGCTCTTAACTAGCCTTTCAGTTGGAGCTGTTAGTTCACGTTCAGGATTCCCGTTTATCTGGAATATGGTATGCCCACCTAATCCGTGCAAAACAAACCAGATCTGGAAAGTATCAAGCATACACAAGAGAGAGGTAAAATCCTGGTACTGGAGCCTTGCTTCCAAGCCATTCTCTGGTCCCATTCCAACTCTTCCCTTCCTCCTGGTCCCTGAATAGGGAGAGCAATCCTTAAGTCTGTGAAGAAATAAGTTGTAATTTATTAGTTTCAGATAACTTACTGAAAAGTCCATAATTTTTCAAAACAACTGCAAAATACTCTTGGACTTTTCCCTATTTCAGTGTCGTTATACACAGAGAATTTATGGTATTTCCCACTTGCACAGGCCTCATCTCACAGAAAGTATCTATGAAACCATGAAAACCCACACACATATTGTCTCGTGTTCCTCTTTGTATCATATTTCTTCTTCAGCCTTTCTGCTTCCCTGGTGCTTGAACTAATTGTGATAAGTACTTTGTGGGAGGCACTGAGTTGGAGATCCTGTCTTATATGGGCCATGCTTTGAGTGGGTCTTTGGACCAGATAACATCCAGACATCCCTTTCAACCTAAATTATTCAATGATTCAGGAGGTCGCTCAGTCATGCCCAGCCCACCAGGATAGTGTAGTTTATCTGACCAACCATTTCCTGCCACTGCCACTGTTGTTCCCAAAGACGCATTCACCACCTTATCATATGACTGAACGCATGTCCCTGAAATGACAAAATTACATCTAACAACTGCACATCTAAGCATGGTGGGGTGGAGAGTGCAGTGTATAATTTACTGTCAAAAGACCAAATCAGCATGTGTCCTGTATTGACAGAGGCATTGACTTTGTCACATGGCCATGCACGTGTCAAGCATGGGGGTAAGGAGACCAGCGTTGTGCAATGGATGCCTTTCTGATCACTTGGGAGACAGGGATAGGGCAGGGGGGCCAGCTGTGCAGCCAGACATCTGCAAGGATCCCTATCAGTGCTTTGAAATACAGTGATAACTCCAGCATCCACATCCCTAAATCCTGTCCTTCCAGCATGACTCAGCCACAAAATTAAATTGTAGCAGATAAGGGAAGCAAGGTGCGATGCTGACCTCAATATACTATGGTATTGTAACCCACATCAGCTGTTACTGAAGACTGCTGTATGATGAAAGAGGCCTGTATAATAGAATATTTTGCTATTCTGCTTTTGAAATTGTGTGTGACAGGGTCTAATAAGTCAACGCAATCCTTACTTTCTTGAAAATTAGGCAATCTGCCAGAATATACTACAGAATGTTTCTCCTTTTAGTAAATATGCTTGGCTTTAAACATGCCAGCAGCATCTAGAAACACTTCTGCTGACTGTAGTTTTGTTAAGTATAGCCATTTAGACAGTCGACTCTCTTAGTATACAATTCCACTTGACGACTGTGCACTGAGATACCAGTTTTAGCAATTTCAAAGTCTATTTGCAAGAAAAAGTGGTATAAAATGTTGATTGAGCAGTCCTTTCTAGAGCACTGGTAAGCAGAAACGTGAATTGCTTCCCATCCTGAACAATAAAACATCTGTGCAGGTTAAAATTGGCTCATCAATGTTGAACCAACATTGTATTTTATAGTATGTGTTCCAATGATAGGAGACTTTCATGCAAAAAATAGGGAACTAGCTCACCTGTGGAGGGAAAGAACCCCAAATTTCTAAATCCTAGATAACTCTGTGAAACTAGATTGTGAATGCTCTGCTTTGTATTTCATATAAACCTAATTGTTTTATTTAACATGTTTTTGCTTCACCAGTGTGTCATAGATTCTTTGACCTCAAATATTAGAGAGCCTGAATAAAAATGCTTTTTGCACTGGGGAAGATGAGCCTGTAAGGATCACGCTTGTCTGCATTTCTTATGTTTTATCGCTTTAGGCTCAGTTCTTTCATGGGGGATGGGTTTAAAGAGTAGAAACCTTCCACAGACTGGCTATGTCTCTTCTGTTAATGTTAGGAGAAATCCCATGACTGAATCCTTATAACCTTCTTCAGTTCATCAAGAGTGAATGACATCAAGGAACTCTTAGGAACAGCATGTGACTCTATAAACAAACCATATCAGGCAGAGTCTCCTTGCCATTACTAACAAATATGCTTAGAAATGCTAACCTATTCTCTGTTCTCCCATATTTTTGTTCATCAAGGAGTGAGACTGATAGATTCTGAATTAATTGATTAAACTGAGATCAGTTTTATTACAGATTACTAAAAAAGCAATAGTTCTTTGCTAGTTGCTGCCTTGTTGCTACCTGGGGGTCCTGGTGGACAGCAGGATGACCATGAGCCAGCAATGTGCCCTCGTGGCCAAGAAGGCCAATGGCACCCTGGGCTGTATTAGAACGAGGGTGGCTAGTAGGTTGAGAGAGGTCCTCCTGCCCCTCTACTCTGCCTTGATCTGGAATATTGTGTCCAGTTCTGGGCGCCTCAGCTCAAGAGAGACAGGGAACTGCTGGAGAGAGTCCAGCACAGAGCCACAGAGATGATGAAGGGAGTGGAACATCTCCCTTATGAGGAAAGGCTGAAGGAGCTGAGTCTCTTTAGTTTGGAGAAGAGGAGGCTGAGAGGTGACCTCATTAATGTTTATAAATACATAAAGTATGAGTGTCAGGAGGATGGAGCCAGTCTCTTCTCAGTTATGTCCAGTGACAGGACAAGGGGCAACGGATGCAAGGAACGTTCCACAGAACCATTAGAAAAAACTTTTTCACTGTGAGGGTGACAGAGCCCTGGCACAGGCTGCCCAGGGAGGTTGTGGAGTCTCCTTCTCTGGAGACATTCTAAACCCGACTGGACGCGTTCCTGTGTGACCTACTGTAGGTGATCCTGCTCTGGCAGGGGGGTTGGACTAGATGATCTCTAGAGGTCCCTTCGCACTCCTAACATTCTGTAATTCTGTGAATGACATTTTAGTAGTTCCTGAAGAGGGATCAGGTACGTCTTTCTGTGTTAACACCACCAGTACAAACCTAGAGAAGGAGATGGCAGCAGGGAGAAGTATTAGACATGTGGTGCTCAGATTTTATTCCTCTGTGAACTGTCTTGTCATCCATGTGTATCTGTTTGCCTTTTTCACATGCATGACTTGTGCTGTGATGATCAATGAATCAAAAATACTGTCCAAATCTGCTTGCTTGTCTCAGATTCAAAGATAAGTCACACCAGTCTTTCAACTCTGTCAGAGTTTGCAGGTAAAATATATCCTGAATTCATTCTGCATCAATGAGGCGAAGTTTCACACTAATACATACACACACACACATATATATATATGTGATTTTAAAAATACTTATTTATATATATCTATTAGTGTAATACTTACATATATATATAATTTTATTATTTTAAGGTTGCTTTAGTACTTGGCCGTAACAGCTTGTTAATGACGGAATTGCAACCTTAACATTGCTTTTTGCCTATTTGAACTGTATGGAAAGAGAACTAAGTAACTGTCACGTCTCTCCAAATGGTGCTTGAAAATGTTGCGACTTTTTCATAAGCAAATGAGTAATTTGTGAAGAAACGTTGCCGGGTGTCTTCCGATGGCCCTTTTATCTAGGTTGCTTCAAAATAAAGTCTTAGCACTTAAAAAGAAAAACAAAATCTGGAAAACAAAAGGAGAGTGATGTCTTTGCAACCATAGCAAAAGCGTCAGGGAGTGGAAGTTGTGTTCCTTACTTTCCTGAGCCTGGGTGAATAGCAAACCTTTCCCCTTCCTGCACGTTAGTTTTCTTTGTACTTTAAAAATGGCAGCTTAGTTCATTAGCCTTTGTAAAAGAAGTTAACATTTGTGTTTTGTCCAGAGCATTAGGGAATTACAGAGAGATTTTGCATTCAGGCCCCCTTACCTCAGTCCAGCAAGGGTTTATTTAAAAAAATCTGAGAGCCAGTGCTGTTTCTTTCCCTTCAGTCCATCTGGCTGCACATCTAATCACAAAGCTACAGCCTGGGACTATTTTGAAAAGCAAGCTATACTCTCTAGATGAAGCAGCCCCTCATTCTGCTGCCCTTTCGTTCCTTTTTGGTGAAAATATGTAGCTCTGAGAAATCAGCTGCTGATCCTTTCTCTGCTCCCATGCTCACTCGGTGTCTTTGGTTGTTTTTCACACCCTTGGGAGTCCTATGTTACGCTTCACAGTCTCCGAGCACACTCTGCAACAGGGACACTGTGGCAGCTGAGAGTACCTAATGGTAAGAAGAGGTGGCCAGAGCAGCAGCAGAGGAGGAGAGATGCTTTGTAGAGAGTCAGAGACATTTATTGTTTACAGAAGCAGATCACAGTCCCTCTGCACTAAAAGGAAAGCCGGCACCCCTTCCTGAGAAAATATGTGAATTGACTGGAGTCCAGCATGGGGGAGAGACTGGCGGGGACTGATTCATGCCTTGGCTGCATCATCACAGGGTTGGGGGCCAAAGTTTTGGAGATTTTGTTTGAGGCAAAGAATAGCAGAAAGGTAGATGTGCTTTCAAAAAATAGCCCAGATTTGTGGCTAGGGATCAGAAATCTTGGAGGCTTGTCCACATTTTTCAGACTCTCTGGTGGTTTCTGTCTGTAGGGTTTATGAACTACATAACTTTTTCTAAAAAAAAAAAAATAATGGAAAAAATAGTGCATGTGGGAGGGAAATGGATTCTTGACTGTAGGAAAAACTGCAGTGTACGTGTAGACAGATAAGTATTAGCATATATTAGACTGAAGCATGGAGTGGGCACAGGATGGCAGTGAACAAGGACTGTTTATTTCTTGAGTGTTGCTTTCTGTTAAGCAGCTCTTTGAAAGTCGAGAGTATTGAATCGTACTGGAGTATTTGCAAAAATGTGCAGTAGCTTGCTCAGTAGTGAAATGAAAAGTGCTGTTGTTGAAGCACAGAGCAGATCTAGCTGGAACATGTTTAGGTAAGGTATAGCATTACAACGGCCAGCACTGGGCTAGAAACAGCTTTTTTGTTTGCGCATATCTCTGAAAACCTATGGCATTGTGCACTATATATTGCACGGGTGCAGCCAGAGGGGCCTGCGCTTTTACTGACAGGAGTTGCAAATGTAGGTAAAACAAGATACATGATTCTTCAGAAATTCTTTAGATAAAAATAGTCTGGCGTAATTTCCATCCTTTAAAAATGCTTCCCCTGGATGAATTTTGCAAAAGTTACATTTGAGGTATCCACACCTGTTGGAAAAGGAAGAACTATGTGTTGTTATGCTGAGCTGTACTCGTTTGGGCACATTTGGAGACTTACTACTTGGAAAAGACTACTAGGGATGAGAGGGTGGAGATAAAACTTACCACTCCAGTTCATACTCATTCCAGACAGAAGAATGTGTCATGCCTTTTGGTGCACTGAAAATTTGCCTTCAATAGGCAAAGAAAAGATCGCAGTACTAGTTTCTGTTTGATTTCATTGACCTTGATAGAATGTGTGCTCATGGGAACAAATGATGTCCAAAATCCCTGTGCAGATCCATTAGTTACTTTCTGTTCCCTCAGATTTTTTTGTTTTCTTCTGACAGTATGTCATTTTGTCTGTCGATGGTGAGGAGGGGATGAGACACATAAGAAAGAAAGTTTGAAGAATGTGGGCGTGTAAGTGCAAATTGCTAGAAGAAGCTGGCACATGGCTATTAGTCGATGAGCTGGAATTTGCTTGCCCTGTAAATAAAGCTTCTTCCCAGGTACTTGAAAATGAAAAGAAAAAGCTTGACATTGATGCTGTGAGAGGAACAACATTTCTTAATGAAGAACATCTGGTGAGGACACTGACAGATATTCTCAGAATGCGGCTCGGCTCACTTCCTTGTGTTGCGCTATGTTCCTGTGTAAATACAGTACTGAGTAACTGACAGCATAAAGGGGAGTGGGTGGATGCAACACGGGTGGAGAGCAGTTCTCTGCCACACCATCATTTCAGTTCCCTTCTCCTGGTTTTGTACAGTAGCTCTGGGAAACACCTGACAGAAATAATACAATTGTACTTTAAGCAGGAAAGCAAGCTTCTCTCTAGAAACCTTTTCCCTACGCTTGGCAGTTGGACTGAATCTCTCTCTGGTGATAATTAATCAACAAATAGGCAGCTCAGGAGTCCTGTGAATTTGCATCAGCGCTGTCTTGGATGGCTCCTGGGAGGACAATACTGAAGCTACTTTCAGCACCAATTTGATTTCCTGATGTTTTGTGTAATCTGCAGTTATATCTTATTTAATCTGCAGTTATAGCTTATTATCCCACTTCCACTGCGTGTGGTAGGAAGCATTCCTGTGGTAATGCAGTGCTCTGATGTGGCTGAGGGTCCAGCCCAGGCAAACTCTGATATTGTGCAGTCTTCTCTCATAGTATGTTGTATAAGGAGGTGTCAGTCCCCTGTCAGTAATGAACGTTGTAATTTTCTTTTCTTGTCTATCTTTGTGAAATACATGTGGATTCAGTGGGCAGAGGGAGGATCACGTTGGCACCTTCTCTGTTGGTGAACTCAACCTGTGCTGCTTCTCACTGCAGGCGCTGCCAGCATATCTGGGGGGAAGAACGCATTGGCAGCTGTGGAGTCAGCTGTCATCCATCACCCTGCTGGAGCCCCGTCGATGCAAGTCAGCCTCCATGGTATGAAACGCAACGTGTCGGATCTGCGGCTGCAGCTGCACCAGATGAAGCAGCTACAGGTATGCTTACCTGGGTAATGCTGGGAAAGTGGGTTGTCAGCTTTTTTTTTTTCCCTATTTCTCTCTCTTTTATCTTTTGAACATGAGTGATTGCCAGTAGCAGAGTTCTAGCAAAGAGGAGACCCAAGTATTACAGACACAAAAGTGCATTCTGCTCTAGCATAGACAATTGCATAGTCCTAGAAGTATGAGAATTAGCTGAGTTTAACGACTGCTGCTCAGATACTGAGAAGAAGCTTCAGTTGTAGCTTTGATGACTCTAGACATTAAAGCTGTATTTATATTACAATAATATCAAGTCTGTGATTACAGTTTGGACCCTGCTATGCTATGTGCTGTATAAACATTCTGGAAAAGCCATGTTCCTGCTCCATACTGTTTACAGTTGAGATGGTTTTAAAATTCCTGAATAAACAACTTTGATGTCAGGAAACCCAAATGTAGCTGAGGATCAGTAGATATGCATTAAGCCAGAGTCTGAGTCCTGTATTTACAGAATCCAGAAGAATAGCCAGCTTGAGCAGCGAGAAAACAAGATATTTCGCAAGTTGCTGCAAACGTGTCCTATTTACACTCACATTTTGCCAATATCTTCCTAGCACATATCAACACTTCAAAACCTGCAACAATGAAACATTAACTAAAATGTTCTGTTGACGTGTACCGTTGTCTTGCAAATGTAAATATATGCTATTCATCTTAGACTGTGAAAATAAGCGTATGCAGCTGTATAGGTCTTCAGCCCTTCACTTAATTGGAAACTGGAGAGCTCTGTGTATTGTCTCAGAAGAAGTAAAAGGAGGTAAAGCAATTTCATGTAAGACAAAGTAGACAGCAGGGGAAACTTCAGTACTCTGCCAGTCCTCCTTGCCTGGAAAGTGACATCACATGTTTGGTATTGTAGGGCTACAGCTACTGCTATTACAACCAGGGTGGTTTTGAATATGGGAATAGTACTATGTCGATCTCCTTTGATCTGCTGGTTAATTTTAGAACAGAAAAATGATAATACAGATCAAAATTCAGAGGACATTTTGCTTTCACTCCCTTAACTAAAGGAAATTGAATTCTGAGTCAGTCACAGGGCAAGGGAAAAAAAGGGTGAGAAAAATGTCAGGGTAAAGAAAATGTGTCCAAGACTGAAGTTGCTGTGACAAGGTCCCAGGTTCAATTTGCTGGTAATGAAGATCTGGCAGAATGTATTTGGAGCGAACGGTTGTGTCAGCCAGGTGACCTCTGCCTGTGACATAGCACCCATGTACTTATGTCTTCAGTTCAGGATGAGTATGTTGCTATGGCAAATCCATCTTTCAGAAGCTGTTCCTAGCAGTGCTGCCTACATGCTGGCCATCATGGTCCCCACCTAATTTTGAGACTCTGTCTTGGGATCTCTGCCCTGGCACAGCAGTGTGTATCAGCAGTGTGTATCCTTCCACATCTGTGCTGCTGCTCCTCTGTCCTTCTGCAACTCCACATGCCAAATGCAGCTCTTGGCAATCGCCTCTGGTCTGGTTACCAGCTGTGCTTAGCATGCGGCCTCACGAAGTGGGATGGAGAGAGCAGTTCTGCGCTGGAGGCCGTGAGTGCATCGTCCTCACAGGGCCTGCTCACCAAGGAGGTGGCGATTCCCCAGCTGCACCTTGTCTCCATGGCCCTGTCCAGGGCAGTATCCTTGCTTCTGATCACATACAGCATCATGGCACACAGAATTAAAGAGTCTTGTACCATCTGCACAAATCACTGTTGCCAAGGAGGTCTTGAGATGGAAAAAAGGACATACCCTGTGTGCACTCATTAACTCTGGCTGGCTTTGTTTGTTTCAAACATGATAGCAAATTTGGTGCAACATACAGTAGAAAGTGGGCAAATTTTTGATAGTCAGATGGAAGAAGCTGTAGCTCAAGGGAAGCGTTGATATATTACATGTAAATAATGTTCATGAGAATGAGTTTTTGTCATGGCTTTCCTGAATGAGTGGAATTATTTTGAAAAAATGTTCACAGCTGGTAGGGCAGCAAGTGAAACAGGCAGTGTCTTAAACTGAAGAGTGTTGAAATATCACACTTCTAATGAAAAAAATTTTGTGCTATGTTTTTAGGAATATAATTCTAAGTAAAAGGGAAAAGTATTTTTCTATTTTTCCAGGTTGTTCATGTAATATGTTTAACAGAACTTCATATTATTCACTTTCACTGTTTCTTGTGGGTTGGCAGTCAGTTTATTCCTGTTTGTGTGAGTTTTTCATACAGTGACAGACTAAAAGAAACACTTCCAAAGAACTGCAAAAGATGATTCCACAGGCACAAAAGTTGGCAGGACAACTAAGAAGCAAGAACAGGACATAAAGCTATATTTAATACTGTCTATGGTTCAATTTTAAATTGTTATCACTGTGAGTTCTTACTCATTTGCTTAAAAGAATCAGAGAAACACATGATGGAAAAGACCCATTCATTCATGTAGCCTTTATCTATGCTGGCAAAATCCTCCTTTTAAAACATATCCAGCAGCAATTGTTCCAGATGTATTGATTCATACACCAGCTAAATGTATATGTTACCAGATGCAACCAAAAAGTTAAGACTGTTTCAGTCTGTGGTTTAACCAGAGGTTTTTGAAACAAAGACACTTGCATCATGGCTGTTGCTAGAGGTTAGATATGCTTCTTGCTACTCCACTAGCATCTTCCTGAAGTGCTCTGATTTTCAGAGAGACTCAGGAAAGACTAGTTTCATGGTGCCGTGGAGTTTTCCTCATGGCCAGAGATAGGCTATGACCCAGCCTGTGTCCCGGATGCATTTGTTGCTGGTAAAACTGGAGCCTATGGCAAGTTCAGTAGGGGTATTCTTTCTGTACCCCCTTGCTCAGTGGCAGCTTTGAACCAAACTGTAGAGTACATGTTCATGGTATATATCATTAACCTCTATGTATCTTAGATTTTTTTTTTGTCTATTCCTTCCTTCATGTAATTGAACACATTTTAAGGGAAAGCAATTAGATATTATTAAGGTTCAGTGTTAGGAATTTCTATGTGTGCATGCTTTTCCTTCACTCAGTGTGTTATTTGCAGGGAAATGAGTGCTACAGAAAGAATGGAAAATGTAATAGTAATACTGTCATAAATGGTATATGATACTCAGTCTCACAAGTGTAGCTTTGAATTAGAAATTCAAATATGTTTTGAGCTGCTTTATATAATTGGTGAAACTACGTTTAATCCATGTATGGCAACAAGCTTCAGGAATGATATAATTAGATTCTAGAGCAATCCTGAGCTGCAGGCAGCCCCTGTTTGTGCTGTGCACTGTAGGATGTGGGGAGATCGGTAGCCCAGAAGCCTCTCTGCCAGACTCATGGCCTAGGAGGCTCCCACTGGAGAGATCATGCTTGTCTTCTAATGAGAAGCAGGGCTGCAAACTAATACTTGGTTTACCAGTTATCTGTCTTATGTATAATAATTGGCTCCAAGTGAACTAAGCTGGTAATCAGCTTATTCCTGAAGTGGGTGCCAGAGGCAGTGCTGGGGTGCTTGTGAGAGAGCAGTAATAGGTGGACCAGTAGCCAAAGAAGAGGGACAAAGTAGGTATCTGGAGTGCTAGGTGAAGCTGGGAGTGAGAACTGAGGGTAACGAATTTCGGAAAAGATGCTAGAATTCTAAAAAAGCAGGTACATTTCTTTCAGTTCGGTTACCGCTTACAGTTACAAGTCGAGTTAACTAATTAGCAAGAAATTGTCATTTGGTGGTGACAGGAAAGCCTGCATTGCTTTTTCTTACCTTTGTGCACTTGACTTTGGAACTTGAACACTGTTCTAACAAAGTTGCTTTTCGGGTGTGAATGTCTAAGATTGTTTATTTGACTTGTTTTCAAACAAACTTGAAGTACAAAAAATTCTACTCTGCACAATCACAATAACTCTGGCAGACCCATAAAGCTTCTTCCATTTGAGGTGGTGGAGTAACTGGTGGAGGTGGTCTGAGGGAGAAATGGGGTGTGCACTTAGCCAGGGAGTCTCAGATCTGATACCTGCTGGCAGAAGAAAGGTAAGAATCAAGTTCAGTTCCAGGATATGGAATGTGCTGTAGTGGCCAGAGACTGCCTCCTCTTCCTTAGCCACAGCTCTTCCCCTCTGCTCCTGCTCCACCTGCTTTATGTTGTCCTTTGGCTGGTGACTGTGCCATTATTAAACCCACACTTATTCTTCTCCCCTGATTACTTTTCTTCTCTCTCTGCACCCATCTGTACCTCTCCCTTCTCATCTTTTTTCCCCATTCCCCAAGCATAGCCAGCACCAGGTTTACCAGAACTAGCCAAGTATTGCATGAATTTTCGTAGAAATTGGAAAAACATCTCTTTGATACCAAGATGAGTCATTTTCCAGACTTCAAGAGCTCACTCCAAACACTGAGGTTTGGGAGTCCTCAACATACAAGCTTATTGAAATATTGCCAAGTTATATTTTTATTTCCTAGTCTTATTATCAGAAATGGATGAACTTTTGTGACTGAAGCTTTCTAATACTGTTCTAATATTGCATAAATGGACACAATAAGTGCCTTAGCTGTAGGTGTCACTACAGTAAATATTGATCCCAGATACACCCTCATAATAGGTAAGAAGTGTACCTGCCACTGCACAACCTCACTCATGCTATTTTTGGTGTTGCTGGGAGTTGCTGTTACCAACTGAGGAACACAGAGGTCTTCTGGACACCTGAGACTTAAGTCTGACTCTGTTACTGACCTTCTCACTGACCTTGGATCTGTTGTTTCACACTTCCCAAGTCACTTCCCTGTGTCAAATTTCCCCACTTCTTAAAGAGCTGTGAATAAACTGTATGACTGAAGTGTTACATGCTCATTCATTCATTTATTCAGTCATTTATGTTTTCCTTCTTTAAAATATGGTACAATTAAAGAGATGTGTGCCTCAGATAGCTGTGCTGGCCTTGCTGTAAGAGGTTTTAATTTATCAAATCCAAATATTAATCCCATAGTGGGGAAAAATACACATATGCAGTGTCTTCAGAAGAATCCGGTCTGGTATAAAGCAGCTGACAACATTTATAAATCTGTTTCAAATGTTTTCCAGCTTCATTTTTTTTCCCTAACTGCTAATGCTTATCTTGAGCTGAGGTTTGAGCTAGCACCTCCCGCTTGTCACAGCTCAGACCCCTGGTGCACTTTCAGCAAAGTGTTACCCTCTCTCTCATCACAGCTGTGTCGCTGGAGAAGGCAGAGTCAGGCACAAGGACTGAGGAGTCAGGAGAGGAGAGTTAAGCTTATTCCTCTAATTCCCATACTGACTGGAAAGAATGATCTGGACAAAGGCTTGCTTTTTTTTTTTTTTTTTCCCCCCCTGATTCCCATCAATCCTCTTAAATCAACTTAAAAAGAAGTCTCGTTACATTATACTGTCTTGTAGGTAGCCCATTTTTGTGATTCTTCTTCTTAGTCAGTGGGCTTACTTTGTATGCTAAATGTGGTTTGGCTGTTAAGCCTGGATGTTTAGAGGACAGCTGACAGTTCGATTGCTAGATTTAAACACCGGAACTTTGTCTTCCAGTTAACACAGGTGTTTTTTAAAATCTTACGTTATGAGATGGCTTCTGGGCTAACAGCATTGGGTTCATGTTGCCTGTATCCTAAAGCTGTGACTAGATGGAGCCTTGCTTATCACTTTGAACCTTGTGATTTGCGTCAGAGACTTAAATAGGTTTGATTCTTGTGAGTGTGGGGCATAGCTGCTCTAGAGCTACCCAAAAGTACAGTGTAGTTTGCTTTCTTAGCTGTATTTTGCTCTACAGACTTAATAGCAGTAAGAAAAATAATGCATGCTTTAGGAATTAACATAAGGCTAAAACAAGAAAGAAGGTGTGACATTTACATTTTCAGAAAATTACCACATTATAAAGGTTGGGGTTTTTTTGTGGGTAAGGAAGGCTTTATATATTGAAAATAAGGTGTGTGTTTGTACCAAATGGTACAATCCTTGCTCTGCCAATGGAGAAACTGAAAGGTTCCATTCTGAGGAGTCAGTTCCAGCCTTGACATTAATATTTGGGATTATCCACTAGGCATGTATGGGCAGTGCAATGCGTAAGTGTATGAGATATGTGCAAAGTGGAAGCCAAGCTTCCAACATTCTCGTGAGACATGATTAATTCTTGATTTGTGCTGGACTCAGCAGAATAAAGGGGCCACAGTCCTTGCAGAAGTTATACTGAAGGTGGTGTACTGATTTCAACGTATTTTGTTCATCAGCTTGCAACTGGAAATTAGATATATACATTAGAAGTTAATCAGATTTAGGCTTTTCTCACCCCCAACACTTCATCACAGAATAATGTTTATCGGTAAAATTAAAGAGGGAAAGAAGAAGGCAAAAATTCCCACTCCAGGGCTGTGTTTTTCCCAACCTATTTCTGAGCTCTGCAATGTATTCTGTTGCCAGGGATGTCACTCAAGCAGGAAAAATTGAAGTTGATTTCTTTTGTGCAACAGCTGCAGAACCAGGAGATGCTGAGGGCAATGGTGAAGAAAGCAGAGCTGGAAATCAATGGCAAAATGATTGAAACAGTGAAGAGGCTTGAAGATCCTGTGCAGCGACAGCGCAACCTGGTGGAGCAAGAAAGGCAGAAATACCTCAACGAGGAAGAAAAGATTGTAAAGAAGCTGTGGTGGGTCGAGAAACCTCTTAGAATTTGTTGCTTTTGCCTGCCTTTTTCTTCCATAAAGTAATAGCTTTCACCACTGTCTTCAGTGAAACTGCACCTGTGTATACTGTTTTAGCTGTGTTTTCTTGCACTGATACTCCCTATAAAACTCTGTCTGCGTTGCACAAAGCACTGGTCCTGACTGGGACTCCTTAGCGCATCCTGCCGGTTAAGTCCTACCAGTACAAAGAGTTTCAACTTCTTCCAAAGTCCCCTGTAAAGGGACAGATGACTGTAAGGACCATGACCACCTCCGTCTTCTGAAAGTCTCCCTGTACCCTAGCTCTTCCCTTCAGCTTTATATCTTACACTTTGGGGAAGGGGAGAGGCATTTCCTCAAGAACAAATGGATTCAAAGGAAGATAACGAGTTTGGCTTTAACTACAAAAATCAGTCTGATTGTGCTTTGACTGTTGCATGGGAGAGATAGAGGAAACCCATAAACAGAGTATTTAAATTTAATTGCTGTCAGCAATGCGTGTCTCTGTCTAAAATTTACTCACTGGGATTTCCATACACTTAACTGCAGATAAAAATACTTTTCTTCATTATTATGTAAAGGCTTTTTGTAAGACTCTTATTTTTCAAAAAAAATCTTTGGCCTACTAAGAGTGGTGGGATCCAGTTGCTTAGTTTAGTTGAGAAGTCAGCAGGAGGCAAGATGAAACACAAATCAATAAACAATTTAACTAATTCTAACACTCATGTTTGTACGACGCTATAAAACTAATGATTTCTCATTACTGCATTTAGTTCATACCTGAAGAATTGCTTCATAATGGAGAGAAATTTTCTAGTCAGGTTGTCTATGGAAATGGTGATTAAAGAACTATAGGAGTACAGTTATTGACAGCAAAGGAGAGTAAATCTTTCCTATTGATCAATGTGTTGTCAGATAAGAAAGATTTGCAATAAAAGCACCTGTAAAGACAAAGTAGAGTGTTACTAAGGGAACGTATGTTTTCTGTGAAGAAAAGTTGAATGTGCAGCAGCAGTCCATGCTGGTGTATATAATCCTTTCAGCTGGTTTGTAGTCTTAAATAACCTTGTGTTGTAGTGTTAAGTAATTACCTTCCTGTTCATCACTTTATTTCTGTCTGCCTCATTGCCTCGTTTCTAAATTGTTTGTTCTCTGTGGAAGGAACAGTTTGTGTCATGGCTGTTTACTGCATTGTCTTATAAAATGGATATTGAGTGAGGTCAAGAGCATATGGCATTAGTTGTTACAGCGGTTCATTTAGGATGCAACTTTGATTGCAATATGGTTCTGTTTTATCAGCATTTGGATTTTTTTCTGTTCACAGAGTTTCTGCTGCTTCTGTGCTACTTCATTTGTTAATGTTATAGGAAAATGTCTTACTTAAATCATTCATAGGCTGTAAATGTTAGTTCAGCCCTTTCAGAGACATGCTAGAAACAAACATTAGATCACAAACAATTATTTTTCATCATTTGCTTCCAGTGAAATTTCTTTGTCATGTATTTGCACATTTGCAGGATCAGAGCCCAAAAGGAAAAGCACATCTGACAACAATGCTTTAAGTTAATAACGAAGAGCATACATCAAAAAATTCCACATCAAATGTCACGGGCAGTATTCAGAAAAAGGTTCACATTCTCTGAACCTTTCAATTATAGATACTTTCAATTATAGGCACTTTCAATTAAGCTGATCCCACTGCAGATGTATAAATAAATGCAAAGCAACAGGACAAAAAAATTACTATTTCTTAGTACTTCAACTGTTTTCCTCTTGACTTGTCCTTAATCATAGCACTGATTCAGTACGCTGGCTCCATGCAAGACAAGGGAGCTTAAGGATTTCTGCCATATTTGTGAAAGTGTGTTCACTACTCTGAAGTGGTAAATCTCAGCTTAAAAAGCTCTCCTTTCTTCAGTTTTGAAGGTTATTGCTGGGAAATAAAGAAATAAAAATACTGGCAGTTTCATTAGGAATGTCAGTGTACATTTCAGAGCAAGTTTTGCGTTGAGCGTTTTTTTTATGATGGTGCCTACAGAAGTGTGCCCATGTGTGCCACAGGTGTTGCAGGATTACAGTTCAGAGATATCTAAGGTAATGTGAGGAGCACAAATGTGGTGTTATGCACACTTGTAACAGTGGTTAACTGGGCATCTTTTTCTATCTAGTATTTTGATTCAGTATTATAGGTGTCACATATGACACTTTAGGGGTTGTAGATACTAGCCTAAAATTTACCAGACCAAGGACAAATTATAATGATATAACACACTGACTAATGAATTATTTATGTTGGGAGGAGCATGTTACAGGTACATCAACTGTATGTTGCAGATCATTGTGAGCACTTTCATAGAGGAGATTTTATAAGCACAGTATTTAAGTTATAGCCACATGCAATCTGTCTATGTGGATGTGATCCATAGTAAGTTTATATTTTTATTAGGAAAAGTATCAGACTTTTTAGTAACTGTAGTCAGTAAAAACAAAACTTCATGTAGCAGTCTTGGAGAGCCACTAGTAGCAGTTACTTAGGAAAGGATATAAGAACACTGCAAAATACTCAGTGTGCATCTCTGTGCTTTTAATAACTTGTAGCTCAGGGATTTTCCAAGTCAGGCATGATATCTTCTTATGCAAAAGCACTGCACAGATTGTTCAGTTTTCATGAACTTACACATTTTTAAAATTTGATGTAAAGTTCATTGTGTACAGCATCTAGATGCAATGAGTTTTATAGAGTAATTATTTTTTAAGTTAAAAGAACTTTTTGGTTTTAATCTTCATCAGTCAGTGAATCTCCAAAAATCTTAAATTGTGCATATCACATCCTTCTAGTCATGACATTATACAGAGTCCCTCACTTGCTTTCCACTCACTTTTTCCCCACTCGTGCCTTTTCCAGCCTGAAAAGTCCTGGTCTTAGTTACTCCTCCTGCTTGTAGAAGTCTTTCTTTACATTTCATCATCCTGTTGCCTTCTGTTACGCCCTTTCTAGCCCTAGTGTACATCCCTGAGGTGGGGATCGGGAGAGAGGAGAGCAACAGCTGTACTGGATGTGGGCACACCAAGACTTCATGCAGTGGTGTGGTGATGGCCTCCCTGTCCTCGTGTTCCACTTAAGCTTTCCATTACAAATCCAACATCTCGCTCACAGTGGATGGTTATCAGTTCAAAGTTCACTGCTGTGTATAAAACTTCAAGGTTTCTGGGAGGTTGTTAGTTTTAGGTGAGTTTTGTTTTGTTTTTATTTCTCCTCGTGAGCACTACTTTACATTTATTAGGAGTTAATTTAATCTTTGTTTCTATTCCTGGTCAGTTACTATCAGATGGTCCATCTGCATCGCTCTGCAATTGCTTTTAATTTTCATTCCCCTGAATAATTTAATATCTTTTTGAGATTTTTTTTACTATAATATTAACCTTCTTTTCTAAATAATTTATAATATTTTGAAAAGCACTAGCCCTAGCACTGATCCCCATGGAACCCACTAGCAAACTACATTCATTGAGTAAGCTATTCATTGATCCAGTACTTTCACAGAATCACAGAATGTTAGGAGTTGGAAGGGGCCTCAGAAGATCATCTAGTCCAACCCCCCTGCCAGAGCAGGATCACCTACAGTAGATCGCACAGGAACATGTCAGCCTTTCCTCATAAGGGAGATGTTCCACTCCCTTTATCATCTTTGTGGCTCTGTGCTGGACTCTCTCCAGCAGTTTCCCCTCTTGAGCTGAGGGGCCCAGAACTGGACACAATATTCCAGATGTGGCCTCACCAAGGCAGAATAGAGAGGCAGGAGGACCTCTCTTGACCTACTAGCCACCCTCGTTCTAATACACCCCAGGATGCCATTGGCCTTCTTGGCTACGAGGGCACATTGCTGGCTCATGGTCATCCTGCTGTCCACTAGAACCCCCAGGTCCCTTTCTCCTATGCTGCTCTCCAGCAGTTCAGTCCCAAACCTATACTGGCACATGGGGTTGTTCTTTCCCAGTGCAAAACTCTACACTTGCCCTTGTTGAACTTCATAAGATTTCTCCCTGCCTAGCCTGTCTAGGTCACGTTTCCTCCTTGCCTAGCCTGTCTAGGTCTCTCTGAATGGCTGCACAGCCGTCTGGTGTGTCAACCACCCCTCTCAGTTTTGTGTCGTCAGCAAACTTGCTGACAGCGCTCTATAATCCCACCTCCAGGTCATTGATGAATATATTGAAAAGCATTGGTCCCAGCACTGACCCCTGAGGGACACCATTAGACACTGGCCTCTGACTAGCCTCTGCCCCATTGACTACAACTCTCTGACTTCTTCCCTTCAACCAATTAGCAACCCACCTCACTACTTGGTCATCCAGACCACACTTCCTCAGTTATACCTATGAGGAGACGGTGTCAAATGCCTTGCTGAAATCCAGATAGATCACGTCCACTGCATGGCCACCATCCATCCACCTGGTTATGTCTTCATAAAAGGCTATCAGGTTGGTCAAACATGACTACCTCTTGGCAAAGCCATGCTGACTACTCCTAATAACCTTCTTATCCTTGATATGCCTAGAGACGGTGCTAAGGTCAAGTTGTTCCATCACCTTTCCAGGGCTGGAGGTGAGGCTGACTGGTCTGTAGTTACCCAGGTCATCCTTCCCGCCCTTCTTACAGACTTTATCCAGAAAAGAATTTCCTCTCTTGTCCTATGGCAACTTTGCTTTCTTGAAAGCTTTTGTTCGCATAGCTTGCTGAAAGCCTTTTGGGCTATAGTTTGTCCCCATGCTTTTGTTATTTCCTTGTGGATGTGTGAGACTTACTTTCTCTTTACACAGATCACATTAATTCCTTCCTAGCACAGCATAATTATCCATTGGTTCACTAACTCGTTATTATTTATTCTTTATTTTGATATCTATCAGTGACACCTGTCTGGATAGCCCCATCCCCTTTTAAAAAATACACTTGTATCATCATGACACTTTGCACTACCCTGGTGCCAAAGCAATTTTAATCAAGAAATTAGATGCTTAATATTAATAGTTCAACTGTTTCACCCTCGGATTGCTATTGAACTCCGGGGCAGATACCATCTGGCCTGAGTGATTTTGTCAGTTTGTTTTATAACCTGTTCTACTGATGCTGCAGTCTGAGACAAATTCTCTGATGCTTTTTTGCCTAAAGAAAGATCTCAGCATAGGGCTTTGCCTTGGCTCCCCTGTGCAAAACATAGATGCAGAAAAATCATTTATCTTATATTAGCCTTCTGAAACTGTATTAATGTGAGTGTCTTACTAATTGGGTTTGCTCAGCCCACTCTATAAAGCCAAGTTCTTTCCTCGGTTACGGAAAAGAAATGCTGGAGACCTCTGGATCTGTTTCAGACTCTGGCTCCTGAGGGCTGAAGTTTCTTTTCCCTTGAAGTTAGCAACGTGAGGCAGTGTAATATGGTATCTGTAAGTAATTGCTGTCTTGTTTGATGCACAGAATTGGAGGGGTTTATGATGACTCTTCTGATTCTGCTCAAAGAACGAAGGGGAAAGAAAGCCATCATCAGCTACCTGAAAGTCTGTCCTTTATCCCTACCTTTCCAGCAATCATAAACCCACTGAAACTTTGTAACATTGTTCTGTGTTCATTCCTTTCTCTTCTTTCCAGCCATGAATAAACTTAAACTTCTGCCCTTTTCTTCTTTGTTGCCTGGTGGATGCAAATATCCGAGAAGCTGGGGGGGGTTTTATTTGTTTGTTATATTTGTTTGGGTTTTTTTTCTAGAAAGGGAGAGGGGATACCCTATGAATCCAAAAGCGGCACTTCCTGACCTGAGTGTCCCCGTGAGGGCGTTCAGAGTAGGGCGGATGCATGACGGTAGAGCACTGTTCTGGAGGGCAGGACCCTTTGCATTGTAGTAAGTGACAAAGCTGAATTCTTTTTTCTAGCTTCTTCCTAGAGTGTATCTGCTCTGTGTTGCAAAGGCAGAAAGACACAGAGACAGCAGATACCTGCATTATTGCAATCTCTTCCACTGCAAAAAATACCCTGAGAAACGTTCCCTTGCTGCCATCGTGTGGTCCAGTGGATTGTTTCCTGCAAGTTTTGCTTGTGCTAGTTGCTTGTGATCAGTTCAGAGGCAAGTTATGATTCTTGATTTAAAATTGGTTTATAGTTTCTGAAGTTCTTAGTCTTCGAATTGAAATGTGCATTTGATGTTAGGATCCTGACACTATTTCTCTTTCTCTGTATATCAGCCATACTGTTGCATTTCCATCTGTTGTTCTGTGGGACTGCTTCCACGTTAAATTGACCTAAATGCAAAGTGGTGCTGCAAGGGATTTTTTTCCTTTTTATGCCATTACTGGCCACCTACTCCTCTCTTTTCCTCTCCATATCCCCTGTTCACTGAAATGAATCTAGAAAATGACCTGGTTGAAAATAATTTTTGCTGGATTTGCATGGCAGTGCTAGCACAAGGGAAACACGTGGAAATGCAAGACCTGCAGCTGGTGCAGAAGACATTTTTTTCCCTACCCTTTTTCAGTCAATAAGCCCGTACTTTGGTTCTCTCAGAGCAATTGCAAAACTGCCACCTGAGTGGATGCAAGAAATTAGGCCCAAAACTGGGTTAAAATGAGTAGCTTTGCATTGTTTGCTACCATTCAATTAAACTGCTTATCAGAATATTCCTGCTAGTACTTTTGGTTTCTTAATAGAGGTGAATTTCTTTTAGAATGAATATTGAAGAGATGATTCTTTTAAGGTATTCACATGCTATTTGTATAGTTGTGCATAATGCATTTCAGGTTTTTTGAGAAATATTTAAGCTTTTGTTTGGCAACTCCAGCTAAAGCAATGTGGTCTCAGCATTAAACAGATAAAAAAAGTGGCTTCCCCCAAAACAAAAATAAAGTTTATGTGAAGTACAGAAGCATTATAAGAATCACTGGGAAAGATGATGAGGAAGCACCAGATGGAGCTGGTGGGAGCATGAGGCAGCAGTGGTTGGAAAGAACATCTGAAGTGATTCATTCTTGATTCCAAATGCTGAGTGAGAGCTGTTTCAGTCTGGCTGTTCGTGGGAACAGGACCCTCTATCCTGTCTCGCAGAACCCAGTAGATAAACAAGGTTGCATCAAGGGACTGTTAGTGCCAGTTTTTTTGGGTTGTTACGGTACTATTGGGCATTCCTTTGCATGTCACCAGCAATGAGAAAACACAAGCTGCAAACCAGTACTGGATGTAGCAGTACAGTGTGTCTCTACCCTTCCTGGATGTGCAGTCCCAGAGGACTGGCTGTTAGATGTGTTTCACCACCCCAGCTGCCTTTCCTGCTGCAGCTGCCCTGAGGTCAGTGTGCTCTGCACACCTGCAGCCTGTCAGAGAAACTTGGGCTGGTTACAAGCCTGTTCCTGCGCTGTGAGCATGAGCATCCAGCATCCCCACCTCCCCTCATGGTACCCTGCTGGTTTTTCAGCCTATGGTGTCACATTTAAATATGCCACAGCTGAGGTTTCTGGTGTAGTTTAGTGAATTCATCTACACGTATTCGACTGTAACGTGGAAGTCCTGCTTACGTTTTATGTCCATTTTTTTTTATTTTGCCAGTGAGCTGGAGGAATTTGTTGAAGACCTGAAGAGGGACTCTGCTGCTTCCAGCAAGACAGTTACACTGAAAGATGTTGAAGATGGAGCCTTTCTTTTGCGTCAAGTGGGAGAAGCTGTTGCCACCCTGAAAGGTATATACATTTACTTTTTACTTTTCAATCTTTTCTTTCACCCACAGTAGCTGAGAACAGTTTTGCCTTTGATCTGAGGGCATTAACTTTCACTTCCAAAAGGATTTAAAGTTGGGATTAAGGAGCTTTTTGCCTGGCCCCAGGAGAAAGAGAGACACTCAACTATTTAACTTTCACCCCCTCATCTGTTTCTTCTTAGGGCTTTTGTCATTTCCTCTTGAGCTTCACAGTTATTGTCTTTGCAGGAGAGTTCCCGACATTGCAGAATAAGATGCGTGCAATCCTCCGGATTGAGGTAGAAGCTGTGAGGTTCCTAAAGGAAGAACCACACAAGCTAGACAGCTTGCTGAAACGTGTGCGCAGCATGACTGATGTCCTTACCATGCTCAGGAGGTGATTTTTATTTATTTTCTCTCTACTAAACTAAAGAATTTCCTCAAGCAGGGCTGGAACACTTTTTGGCTTTGGGTTCCCTCCCTCTCCCCAGGAAATTGTGAGAAATACAACTTGTCTGAAGTATTTTCTAGATTCTTCCTTGAGCCCTCTCAAAGGAAATTGAATTAGCCTTTCCTGTGCTCTCTGTGGTGGTTCTGTTCTGACCAACAGCCCAGTTGTCGAGCTCTTTTGACTCAAACTAGCTCCCTCTGAACTCAGCGCTTTCAGATTTGAGAAGTACCTGGGTGAGAAAGCTTACAGAGTGGCATCAGTCCCATATCTGAGCTAATTAACGGTAGTCAATCTACAGCAATCTAAGCTAATAGAAATATTCTGACACTGAAAAGTGCATCCCCCAAACATGTAACAGTAAAAATAAAAAAAGGAAAACATTCTGAGTGGATAAATATATCCTCAACCTTCTGAAAGAAATATTTTTCAATATGCAAATTCTTTATTCTGTTCTTTGTAAGGAAGGTGGGTTATAGAAAGATTAAAATTTGTGTCCACTAAGTGCCAGTGTTTAGCTGTATTTGTCAGACTATATGAGCAGCAAATGACTACTGATATATATATATGAGACAATAGGCATTGGATTTAATTCTTACTCGAAACCAGTGAATTAGGCCACACTGTCAGTGGTGGTGATCTCAATTTTACTTCGATTACAAGAAGAATGTAAGTCATAAGCCTGTTGTTGCTATCATTATTCTAAGGAATGTAGGGTTATCATTGTTTCCATATATCCTGGAGCATATGTAAAATGAATTTGCCAGTACTAGCAGATGGATAAAATGGTTTATGTAACAGGTCTTCCAAGAGCCATCACTTATTTTTCTGTGTAAATAGACATCTTTATCATTTCATATTAGTTTCCTTTTCTTAAAAATGACTACAGTTATTTCCTGTCTCACTCTATTTGGGAAGAAAAAAACACCGCAAAACAATAAGATACATGTGCCAAACTTTTACCGAAAGTATTTTTTTTCAGCGAACTTACGTATTAAGCTTCGTAAAGCCTGTTTCGGCAATGGAAAAACTGATGGCGTTGGATAGCTAGCTACACGCTGAATCTCAGACATTTCACAGCTAGCTGTCAGAAGTAGCTGACTTCTTACATCCTCAGCTCATCCTACCCCAAACACTTGGCAAGCAAAGACTTTGTGAAATACCATTTGAAGGTTTTGTTTCGGCGATTTTCCAAACTACTACCTCAAATTATATGTAACTACTGCTTTCTGTGCTAATAGTCTAGGAACATCTTTTTTAATTGGATACAGTGTATACAATTTAAATGAACTGATTTCCATTCCCCCCCTGAAATGAACCCACTGTAGCCTAAGCTTTGCTCAGAAAGTGCCAGTATATCGGTGAAGGTTTGTAAACATTTTGAAAGGCAAAAACATCTTAATTAGAGTGGCCTCTTTAAACCTCTGAGTTCCTAACTCTGAGAGAAAGCTATAAAGTCACACAACTGAGAGCATGAGGAAGGAAAAACACCACCTTGATGGTTTTGATGCAGGTGCTTTCCCTTTGCAGAAGTGTCTTGTTAAGTATTGCTCGTGAATCACTTGTGTGCTAACGCTGCTGTGTTCAATCTGGCTGGGCAGACATGTTACAGAAGGACTGCTGCGGGGTGTGGATCCATCCCAAGCCGTGCAATACTCTGCTATGGAAAAGGCTGCTCCAGCTGACGCTCTGAAAAACCAGGAGGAGCCCAAGCACACCCAGGGACGTGCACAGCAAAACCTCACAGCCGTCACATCGGAGTCCCAGGTGTCGTCGGTCAAGTCAGAAGTCATCCCCTTCTCAACAATGATGGTCCATCATGTGCAGAGCTCGCCTGTTGTCATCCATCAGTCTCAGCACTCCTCAGCCCTGGTCAACCATGGCCAGGGTTCACCCACTGCAGCCAGCCACGGCGAAGGCGTGACAGCGGGTGGCCACCTCTCAGCACCCCCACCAGCCCCACCGCAAGAGCCCGCAACTGGATCTCAGCCCACACAAGCCACACCAGCACCACAGGTCTCTGTCAATGGCACCACCATGCAAAGTCTTTTCATTGAGGAAATTCACAGTGCAAGTACCAGAAACCGAGCTGTATCCATTGAGGTACGGTGTGTTCTACTCAGCCAGTTCTCTTTGGGTCTGAGCTTCCAGTCTCCCTCTTGAGACTGCAGGTCAGATTTTTCAAATGTATTCTTGGGGTTTATATGCTTAACCCCTAACTACACCATGCACTTCTGAAGATATCCTCTGATTTTAAATGCAACAAGATTATAACATGTAACCAAAAAGGAGTAACTGTGGTTTTTAAATAACCTTTATTAAAAAACTCATTCTTTTTAGAGTATTCATTAACAATATCAAATGATTCTCTGGCAACACTTGCATCAGTGGATTTCATTTACTCTTTAAATCTCTCTGTCTCTCATTATGGAGAGGTAAAAGTGAAAGGGTGTGAAGTTCCAGTGGTTACATGTAGAGATATTGAGAAAACCCACAAGTGAACTCTTATTACAGACATGCACTTCAGTCACCAGTGGGATATAGTAAGGTAGTGACCCATATTTGAATTTTACCTTTTTTTCTTTACTGTGCAGTGGCCACTGTCATTCTGTCATGTGCTTGTGCCATATCTAGCAGAATCATAGTCAGAACCAGTGTACAATTAGTGTTAATAAATTTCCTCTAGTTGCTGTCTAGAACTGAAAGAATCTCTCCATATTGGCCTACAATATTTACACATAGATTTTTTTAAAGTTATCACAACAGAAATCAGATAAATAAATACATGCTTTGCTGTTTTTGTCTAGAAAGCTGAAAAGAAATGGGAAGAGAAAAGACAAAACCTCGATCATTATAATGGAAAGGAATTTGAAAAGCTCTTGGAAGAGGCCCAGGCCAATATAATGAAGTCAATTCCTAACCTGGAGATGCCTCCCCAGCCAGCAGCCCTGCCTAAAGGGGATGCAGTGGAAAAGCTAGAAGTCTCAGGTGAGGTTTGTTAAAGTAAATGGTGCTAAAGAATTGCATATTGGGAAAAGAGAAGTTAATTTTCCTGCTTTCTGGGGTGGCTTCAGTTTACAGATTTCTGTGTTCTTGATCACACCTGTATGTCCTTGAGGAATAATGCAGGTCCTGTGGATAGGACACAGGGATTTTGCCTATGCCTGTGTGGGTAAACCAGCTGAACATGAATTTCCCTGTATTGCAGCTGAGAGAGTGAATTTGTCCTCGGGAAATAAAGATTCCTCATGAGCCGGAGAGTAAGAGTACACCTTGCTTTTGACAGAGATGAGAGTATCTCTATACTATACCTGTATCTAGAATACAGTGATCAGTTTTGCACTTATAAGTTTAGCATTACAGAAAGCTCTGGAAAGAACCACAAAATGTTTGAGCACAAATGATCTTACCATCAGAAACATGAAAAGCTCTTTTTGTAGTTGTATTTGCTATCAGAAGAAGATCAAGACATTCCTGAGGTTTCTGAGGGTGAGAAGGCCTTTTAACTTTGCAGAGCATGTTCCAACAAGTTCCAGCAACTGAAAGTTGAAGCTGGAAGAAGCCAGATTAAGAATTAGCCATCAGATTTTAACAGGCAGAGTAAACTAGTCACTGAAGTTTAATTATGAACATACAGGATTTTCTGCCACCTCGAATCTTCAAAAAAAGCAATACCATGTTGTTTTCTGGAAGGCTTCTCAGGCAAAAACTGTCCTGCTTAAAGAAATCCTTGAACCTATATTAAGTGGAAAGTCAGATTGATTAATCTTAATGATCCTTGCTAACTTCATCATAAATACAACCAATGTTTTGGATGAGTCCCTCAGAGGTCTGAAAATTACCTATGATGCTTCATAACTGAGTTGTCTTGGGGTAGCAGATAGATACGTCGGAGTGAATGAGAGTGACTGTCATAGTAAGCATTCTGCCTGTCCGCAGCTGTGATAAAGATTTACTGAGTTTCAAGTTGAATGTTAGTTAGACTGTTACCCTGTGGCAAAAAAAAAAAAAAAAAAAAAGGCCAACATCATAATGAGATGAACAGGAATATCTACAAGATGGATGAATCTACTCAGTAGTGATGAGCTCTTACATTGAAATTTCCAAACTCAGTGTTTTGAAATTCAGAGATTACTGACAAATAGAAGGGAGCCAAGAGGGCAATAATGATAATGACCAGAGCTTTAAAAAAACATGATATCTTGGGAACACAAAAGAAAGAATTTATTTTGTTTAACATAAGGAAGTGATGGCTGAGGAAGGACAAAGCAATCTCAGAATACACAAAGATCTGCTTAAAAAAGACCAACTTGCTTTGTGTGCACAGAACAGCAGTAGAAGTTGACAGCTGCAGCCAGGAAGAACCAGGCTAGATATTAGGGGAAAAAACTCATAATGACAAGGAAAGTGAATCGCCGAAGAAGGCTGTATGATGCAATGCGGAGGGTGTAAGATCCCCATCATTGGCAAGAATGGCTTTCATTAGCATTTTCCAAGAATTATATAGGTGGAGCTACTTTGTGGTGGCAAGTTGATGGGGTGTCCTTCCAGTCCTATTTCTTTCACAATTTAAAACACAAATCCATGTCTGAATTTCCTCTGAGTTCAAGGAGCAAAGAATATGTCTCAGTCAAACCTTGGATTTAGCTCATTGGCTGAACATGAGTCAGCTGCAGAACTCTTACCAAGGCCAATTAAGCAGTAGTCCATCCAGCTCAGCTGTCTGGCTCTGACAGAGGCAATGGGAGATACTGCCTGTGGGCAGCACAGACCCTGGCCACCTTCTGCAGTCTGCTAGTACTCCCCCAGCACCCCTAGTTGATATTAGAAGAAGTAGCTCAACCTCCCCCTATTCATATCTGTTATTATGGACATGTCATCCAGAAATTCCTCCATGTGTGCTTACAGCATTTGCATCCCCACTGCTGTGGCAGTGAGCTCCACATCCTTTGAAGGAGCTTTTCTTATCTATTTTAAACTTATCTCATATTGGCTCCACTGAGCTTCCCGTAGTTCTAATATTCTGCAATTTGGCAAACAACGGCTCTGCATTCCCTGTATAGAACCATGAAGGCAGTGGATTAACCTTGATCATATCCTGGCAGTCTCAGCTTGTCCCACAAGCTCCAAACTGCAAACTTGAAGCCTTTCTGGTCCCTCTAGCTAGGCCAGCTGCTCCCTCCCCAGGCTGGTTTCAGTTGCCCTTTAACTGCACCGTGACCTTCTGGAGCTGTGGAGAGCAGAGCTGCATGCTGCACTCAGGGTATTGGCATGCCAGGGCTGTAAATTGCTGCAGAACAAGGCACTGGGGCTTGTGTAGACAAATCATATGAAATTGGGTGTAGTGTTTTCAGATCCAGCATTTTGTTCTGGGAACACCTTTAACACTGACAAGTTGTGGCTTCTTGAATATGTCACAACATACATGATTAAAATACATTCTGTTGAACCTTGTAAAATAATTTTAGAATTCTGGCACTGTTCAGTGAGGTTACTGGCTATCGGCACAATTATCTGGTATATTGTGTAGCATAAATAGAAAAAGTAAGTGAAAATAAATACTATATGAGTGCAGTGAGCTGTGACATCTTAAAAAGTGCAGAGCACAGGAACACAGAAGTTTTGTAACTCACGTAGTTAACTAATCCACTTCTAGAATACAGTTTTGTACACTGTGTAGCCAGCAAATTAAAAGGGGAAATTTATGAGACTGAGACATTTGCCTTCTGCTGTCCATAATGGATCCTGTAATAGTAACATAAATAAGGGCACAGCAAAATTTTTCCTTAGTATCTGATTAAATCTCACATGCCACTAAACTCTTCTATGATTCAAGATGAAAATTTCCATATCTGCTGTAAACTAGAAAACTGAGCAACATAAGGCAAGAGGAGCCACCTACCTACTAATATAGTGGATAAGACATTTTGGCCATAAATTAGCAGAATCCTCCTCTGTTGGCTTTGCTGCAGAACCCAGATAGATCACATTGCCAGAATATGTTGTCTTGGCCATTCTCCACAAAGAACCAAATTAAGAAACTCTTTTTTCCTCCTGCAAAGCACAAAACAAAGCATGATGCACACTTTACATGATCTTGCAGGTGACTCTAAATACTTCTTTAATGTCTTGATGATAACTCGTCTTTGTTATCAAGCTTGTTCAGTGAAAAATGTGGGGAATGTCTCTAGCATGTGCACTAGAATTTGGGCTACCTCATCTCTCTTTGTGCCTTCATATGTGAGAATGTCCTGATTTTTGCAAGTGCTGAGTGATCGGTAACTTCCGTTAAAGACGTTTTGCTTGTCTATGGAGGCTGCCTCAAGGCAGGCATTATTATTTTGAGATCTTTTAAAGACATGTTGGATTTTTTTGGTACAAGTAGAAATTTGTATGGTGGGAGAAATTAATTTGAGTCTGTCTGTGCCTGTTGGAGAATACTTCAGTTCACTGAAATGGCTGGCAATAAACCATGTTGTTCACAGAAGTGCTGGCACCAAAGAGGGCTCCATAAAGTAATGGTTTTGTTCATGGATAGTATCAGACTTAGTGAGTTGTACCTGCCCATTTACTCCTCTCTAGCAGAACTCAGCCATGGGAAAACAAAAAAAAAGTGTTAGAATAAGATCTTTTCCTTATTTTTTCCCCTCCAAAGATGTTTTTTTTTATTTTTACTTCTCATTTAGATTGGAGAAACTTAATAGTTTATTAAAGAAAACAGAAACCCAGATTTGAAGTTTTATGTCTTGCCCAGTGTCATTGCACATCCCAGCACATCCCAGCACAACCTCTCCTTAATAACTCCAGCTAAGGGGTGTGAGGAGGATTAGCCTTCAATTGCCTGTGCACCTGCCACACTCACTGACATTTCTCTTGGCTGTGTTTCTCCTTTTTATTTCCTGCTTTGAAGAAGGAGATGGATGAATATCTCACAGACATGAGAGAGATGGTAGGAATCATTCTCTCTTTATGCCTTCCATGTGTCTCGTCCAGCCTTGCTCTTTTTAAATGTAAGAAAAACTTTGGTGTTCTTGCGGTTAGAGCTGCTGCCAGTTTCAGGGTTGAGCCCGCTAAAAGGAGTAGGGATTTGCACAGGTCCTACATTAAACACCATCATTGAGAGTTACTCTGGTTTTACAGTAGCAGATCTTACTTCAGGCTGATAGAACTACCTTTGATATCACTAAAAAACTGAGTGGTGTGTATTGACCAAGAACTGGTCTAATCTAAAGAGCATCTGGAAATTCACTCTCCTTGCAATCCTGCGAGCATCAGGTAACCAGGGAGGGAGATAATACAACAAAGCATTTTTTTAAACTTAAGCAGCTTCAAAGAACATTTCTGCTAAGAAGGGAACAAAGATGAGGCCAGGTCAGACAAGGACTCCATCCAGCCCCAGGGGTCAGCTGGCACATTGGAGGAGCCTGACACAGCCCCACGAAGCGGGCAGTTATGCAATAACTTGCCCAGAGGGAACACTTAGCGCTAAACAGCTGGATAATCCTAAAAGCGGGAGGTTTTATCTTTCTGGGTTATATTTATTCCAGCTGTTTATATAATGCTGAGTAGCTGCAGAAAGGTCGTTGTCTCACTTTTGGAAAAAATCATTGTAAACAACAGTGTGAAAATGGTGGCTGTAGCCATGTATTATACTTAGCCTGTGGCCAAAACCACACAGGGACAGGTCACAAGCAGGGCAGTGCTGCTTCTGGAAAAAATGCCACCCAGTGACAGTGGGGAAGAGGAGGCAGCAGCTGAGTGAAGAAGCATCGTGGAGGAGAATGCCAGTCTGAGAAACTGATCTCTTGGAAGAAAGCAGGGGCTGGCTCTGCTCAGCTGTTGTGTTCGCTATTTGAATCTTTGTGGGTTAGCAAAATACATATAGAGCTCTTACATGATAATTGAAAGGCAAAACTGTGCATTCCTAGAATAGTTATTAGTAAGTAAAGTGAAAATAAATGCTGTCTTAGAAGAGGAGTGAGTGCAGTTGCCCCTGATGCTGGGGTGAGAGGACTCATTGAACTGCAGAGGTGGCATCTCTAGAGCAGGGTTTACGTTTTCCCTCTCAGCCTTTGTCTGAACTTAGCTAGTTTTGTCCAACTTTAAGAGGGACAAAACTCTTCAGCTCCTCATCTAGCACCTTGCTGGCAGCACCTCCTGGGCAGAAGAAATGTGTGCTGGTTGCTTCAGAATTGGTGAGAACAACAGGAAGCCTCCAGGTTTGGTGTCCTGCTAGAGTCCACATCAGTGGCCATGCTTTCAAAGGAGACTGGGGCTCTGTCTGTAACCAGGAACCCCACTGAACCTGCACATTACATGCTTCTTCACGAGTGCTTGATTTATAGATGTGTGCTCTGCTATCACACTTGTGCACCAGGGGCTGAAACTGAAACACAATGTTATGGAGGATGGGCACTTGGCTGAAAATTTCTAGGTGATATAATCCAGTTTCTCCGTGCAAGTGCAGCACTTTCATGTGAGGTGGTTCCACTTGAAAGCCAAATGTGCTTCTATTAATACATATTCAGCTGCAGGACCTTTTAAGACATTTTTTCTTTTCCATTGAGGCAGGGATGCAAATACTTTTTCCCCTCCTTCACCCATACTCACCTTGTGCTGCTCTGTTTACTTCCAGAAGAAGTTCCTGATGGAGAACAGGATAATGACAAGCTGACCAAGTCTCCACCTCCTCCACCTCCACGGCGCAGTTACCTGCCAGGGTCAGGACTAACCACAACGAGATCAGGAGATGTCATCTATGCAGCCAGAAAAGAGGCTGCTGCTGTCAAGGTTTGATGATTCAGACTGTAGGCAATCACACTGTTGATGAGTGGCTGACAGAGAAACATTCCCAGGCTTGGGCTGTGTCTATAAACCACAAAATGAGTTGAGACAGAGATATGTCCTGGAGAGCTTCTGAAGCTGCTTACCAGGAAACACTACTGTGAGGCCAAATGAACAAGTAAGGTTTGATCAGTTCTGTTTACAGGAGTCTTGTAGCTCTTAGCAATGTAGAAGGCAAGTCACAGGCTGTTTTCATTTAGAGTGGTAGTAAGATTAAAAATAAAAAAGCATGCCTTTTACAGATGGGGAAGATCAGCTCAGATTTGAGAACATTTTTACAGAATTGTTGCAAAATAGTTTCTTTGGGCTTCCTTTCCCTATCTGTTCTGTTCTCTGAAGGAAGTGGGGGGAAGTCCAAGTTAAGAAGCTTTTAAATCCGTGAACATGCTATCACATTGGCAGCATTGCTTGCTTTTGAACTGATGAAGTAGTAGTCTCCTTAAAAAGGAAGAGGCATCAGGGGAATCTCAGTAGTGTTGAATTTTCTGTATTTGCTTTGCATCAGGAGGGCTCAACTATGTTGTCTGTCTGTGCTTTCTCATCCCCGTGTAGGAATGCAGTGAAGATGCTGGGCAAACAGCACAATCTAAAGCCCCTAAAGAGGACCAGGCATTGTCTCGGAGCATAGGGCATGCTGCAGCATCAGCTGCAAAAGAGGAAGAGGAAGAGGAAGGAGATAAAATAATGGCAGAATTACAGGTATGCCTTTTGGGTTGCACAGGAAGACACCTGGGCCTGATATCACTTTTAGGGCCTCAACACAATTTCTAATTCAGAACATGAGTGAAAGTGGGTCTGCCAGACTCACCAGTCCCACTTCATTGCAGTGGGAAGTACCTGTTTTGTAAGCACCACTCAAATTTTATTCGAGAGGCCTGGTGCTGAGACGGTGGTCAAGAGTGCAGTAGTTACCGCTGGAAAATCTTACGTACGTGGATGGGACAAGTAAAACATCAGTGTGTGGTTGTCCCTGCCCTAGCGTTTCTCACTTGGTGTCAGAATGGCGAGGTGCTGAGAGCCCGTCAGTTGTGTTAACATTGGTGGGAACAGAGAATATGAGGTCTTTTCTTGGTGGGCTGTACTCACTTGTTCTCTGCTGTGATCCACTGTTTCCTGGAATGTTTGAACACTGAAACATTTGCTGTTCCCTGTTGTGTAATTGGTACCTTACTCTGCCAGTGGCACAGAAGCGATGCTCTCTTGCTGATCCTTTGCTTCATAGCATGCGGGCCAGTTTAGTTCAAGGATGGTGATGCTGTGATGATTAGCAAGCTCCAGTTGCCAAGGGGCATCCTCTGTCTTCTTCCATGCTCACATGAGGAAAGGAGATGTGAATCAACTTAACTTCTAATGTTGGAGTGTTTCAGAGCACTGTCATGATGTCATCCTTGCTGTCCACCTGCCAAAAGGTCCATTTCATGCTGCCCAGGGAGAATTTGCAGCACAGGAGATGTGGATATTTAAGAAGTAACTGTTATGTGTGGTGGGTCCACCCTGCTCCTTTCCCCAGCTTCCACCCACCAGTGCTTTGGACAGGTGGTTGGCAGGGAGTGAGAGCAGAGCTTTACCCTTATCCCCCATTTGCGTGCTAATGGCTGGAGAGATGGGGGCAGTGCAACTGTCACATCATCTCCTGTCACTAGGAAAGCAACCTGGCTGCCTTGCAACTGGGGACAGTGAAGTGGAGGTTAAGGTGTGGGAACAGAGGCTGAGGACAGCTAGGGAGGAGATATAGGCATGGTGGCCTGTGAAATGAGTGTTTAAATGCTAGTTTTGGGGATGAGCAATGCTCAATTTACACCTTTACCAAAATACCAGGTATGTTTTAGAAGGTTGACCGAGTACCATGTTTTAGAAAGGTCAAACTGCTTGATCCAGGAGCTACAGGATCATTAGTCTGATATCCACAGAACAGGGGAAAATCGAGTATAGGGTTCAATCAGAGAAGAACTAAAGAACAGATGTAAATAGTCATGCTAGTAAACACAACGTAATGGAACACAGATCTGTCAAAGCAAACAACACTCTTTGATCAGGTAACAGGTTTGACTGCTTAAACTGAATTGTATACCTGTAAACATTTTTGTAAACCATTTGATCAAACATCATACAACATTCTGATAAAAATCTGCCACCACAGAGTATATTAAAAAAACCCCCTGTCACAGGATGACTGAGAGCTGTCTGACTCTGAAAGTGCTGCCCTTGATCCAGCTGTTTATGGTCTGGTCCCACAGGGATCAGCTACAATCCAGTATCATTCTGTATTTTCATCAACAGCCTGGAAATACATTTAAAATCCTTTACTGTTTAAATCAGCTTAATTCAAACCAGTGAAGTATGAGAAACGGGGAATGATAGAAATCACATAATGGTCATAATACATTCACAGAAATACAAACTCCACATGAAGAACAACAAAATATAGGCCAGACCACAACTGCATGTCTTGGAAAGAAACAGGAGTTGCAGTAGCAAGTTGACAGGAGCTCCCAGGTCAGTGGTGTTGCCACAAAGATAGTGTCTGCTTTCGATGTAGATGTGAGAACAGAGAGTGTTTTTATCTCCGTGTACAACATCAGTGAGATCAGTACTGAGCTGTTGCATCTGTCTTTAAGGATCTCATTTGGAAAGGCTGTTAAGAATATGAAGGTTCAGAAAAGACTTGAGTACAACGTGGGGTACTTTCATGGGAAGTACCACTTTACGCTAGCAGAAAAAGGTATATTAATAACAAACTGCTGAAGCACAAACTGTGTTTAGACACTGTGATAGATATTTCAGATCAAAGGTGATAAATAAACAAATTACCAAAGGAAACAGTAGATTCTTTGTCACTTAAAGTCTGAAGGACTTTGAGGATGCCTTTGTAAAGGGTACGCATCACTCAATACGACAACCTTGGTCTCACAAACGGGTAAGGTGGGGAAAGTCTATATCCTGTATTACAAGTAATGAGATTAGTTTTTCTAATAGTCCATGTTGTCTTAGGTACTCTGGTCTATAAACACGTACAAATAGGGTGGCACAGAATACCAGAAGAAACTCTACACCTTGATTTTTGCACTGGATTTTTTTTAAGTATTGATACTTCTCTGTTATTGTGTGAACATGCAATACATATAGGGATTACAATATTTGAAGATCAGACCTGATTCTAAACTGCAGTCAGGGCTGTTAATTTCATGAGAGTTGTCAGGAATTAAATAATTTCTCTAATATGTGGTATAAGAATGTAATCTTCTTGCATGTCACGGTACGCTGGACTCCTGTAAGCACTCCTCCCTCATTCCTCTGGCTGGCAGAGAAGTCCTCCTTGTTCATCGCACTGAAGGCAGCGAAGACCTGCAGAAATCCTGGCAATGCACACTTGCAGCAGGGCTGGCACTGATAGTTCTGCTCTGCTGATCTGAGAGCCAGTTGGAACCCAAAGGAAATGGAAAGAGGATAGCAACATAAAAGGCTCAGAAGTCTGAGCCATGCACTGGGCTACATGTGGTGGGAAGCCAGCGGTCCACGAGTCCATGTATTGGGACTGTCACTACTAGGAGTGTTAGTGAAGACTGTGGCAAAGATGTGTCTTTGAGTCTGAAGTTTTAATAACAGTTTTTGTGTGGGGAGAAGTGGAGTTATGTAGCTCTTGCATGATTGTTGGCCATTAGGAAGCAGGTAGTGTTGCAAACCCGAAGTTTGTTGCAGGCTTCCTACTGAAGTTTGGGTAGTTTGCAGCACCTCTGTGTGCCTTCATCTCCCCATCTGTAAAAATAGAAATCAAGCTTATCTCCCTGCAGGGAATGTTGAGGTCAGCAAGATGAATTAGAGTGCAGCCTTGGCAGACCAGAGGGGTTGCCCTAATTCTCTTAGTCTGATAATCTAAAATCTCTATTACCTCATGAGCTTGTAGATAATATTGTCAGGCTGTGAATGTTAAAACCAAATGGTCTCTTTGTAGTTGGTCATCGCCAGACATTTCTGTGTAAAAGCTCTTGGTCTCCTGATAACCTGCAGTATTTATTTCCTAGGCTTTCCAGAAGTGCTCTTTTTTGGATGTAAACTCAAACAGTCATGCTGAACAGTCCAGAAATGATACACATGTTAAAGACATAAAGCCTGGGACTTTAATGCATCACAAGGAAAAGAAGGTAACAAGTGGCGTTTGTAAACGTGCCACCCGGTATTGGCATAACCTTCTTTTCTTCAAAACTAATCTTATATCTTGTGTCCTGTCCTCTCTAACCCCCACCAACCACTGCCCAGTGGTTTCCTTCTTTTTATCTCTTTATGGCTCAGAACAGTTCATATGGATCAATCTACATTATGTGTCTCAGCAGCAATTATATGATGGTTGCATGAAGTCTTATGATTCTGTGAAATCAAAAGTAAAAGAGGATCTGTGAATTTCTGCCAAAGAGATGCTCATACTCCTTAGGACATCCTTCCAGTGCTGTTCTGGCAGTGGATAGTGAAACATCTCTCCTAAGCCTTGCTCTTATCTTGAGGAGAATTAATGGTTCCTCAAGAGCCAATTTAGAGAATTTCTGCTTTGTTTCATGTGTTCATCCCAGAAATAGTTATTAGATAGTCAGAAATCTGTTCAATTTATTGAAAGGCAGAGACAAGGTGGGGGGGTTGAATTTGCCCTTACTCTGAAAGTTAATGCCCCAGACTCACTCTGCACTCATGGGACTTAGAAGAGTTGCCACGTGTCTGGGGCTATAGCCAAGTTTGGGTGCATTTCACAGTCGTGTCGAGACTGGAGTTGCCAGTTGATCTGGTGACTCTTAGTGGGAAGCCAGTGTGCGGGATGAAGAAAGTATTTGTGCCTTTGCAGACCTCTGAGTATAACAAATTGAATCATTTCTGGGCTTGGCGTGTCGTGCAGCCATGGCAACTTGTCAGCCAAATGCCAGTCTGCAATGAAGGAGGGTACGGCAGCGAGGAAAACACAGCTCTTAAGCAAAGCATTTCAACTTTGTCATGCATTTTATGTATGTATGACACATTGGAAATAACAGTAATGCCTTTTCTTATGTAGCATCGTGAGTAGTGCCCCAAGGAGTTTATAGGAGACACCTCAACTTCATTTAACAGAAACTGAGGCAGGGCAAGAGAATATGACTTTGCTGGGTTCCTAAGGCAGAGAACCCATCTGCCGTAAACACGGTGAGCTGTGTCTGTAGCTGTAAAGCGCAAGGCAATAGCTGGATGGTGATCTCTGATATATTATTAGCATCAAAATCGATACCTGGCCCTCCCCAACCCGCAGAAGGTACTGCTGCCAGGTCAGGATGTTGGGACTTGGTGGCGTCCCTGCCCACAACAGGGAGGTTGGACTAGATGATCTCTAAGGTCCCTTCCAGCCTAGGCCATTCTATGATTCTATGATTCTATGACTTGGCGTGGAGTTTCCTAAGCAGCAGTTCTGGTCTAAAGCTGCAAACACCTGGCTGGGTGAGGGTACAAGTTCATGGATATGAGTAAAACAGAAAATTCGTTTTGTTACAAAATGTATGACAAGGTTATAGAGAAAAAAAAAAGCATCAATGTATCTCTATTCCTCCTCATTAGAACTTGTTCAGAATAAAATCATATTGTTACGTGAAAACTTGGGTCACCACTCAAGACACTGGATATCCTGTAGCAGAGATGTTTCTTAGAAAGGTCCTGCCAAGTAATTGCCATAAACTGCTATTTATTGGAATAACATAGAGTCCAGGAAATTAAGGTTAATGAGTTTTGCTTTTGTCATTTGGCATGACAGAGTGTTTATTTGCTTTAAATATGGAGCCTTATGGTCATGATAAACTAATCTTAGAGAAAGTTAATTTTGTTGTGTTTTTATTTTTTTTTAGTAGAAAGGGAGCAATTCCAAAACTGACATATGTTGCACTAATGCTTGGGGAAAAAAGTGGAACTTGCTAAAAAAGATATAGCTAACTGGGAACTCAGTCACTGAGTCAGTGTAACCACAGGCAATAAGTGCCATTAATTGGCCTGGCTCATTGTGGGACCTCTGACACGTAATGGGACCAGGAGGCACCAACCACTTGTCCAGTCTGGGCCCAAGGTGCTCACAGCCCTGGTGTTTTGTTCTGATACCAGCTCCGGCAGTGTCAGCCTGGCCACCGATACCTCGCTGGCTGGGGCTGGTTTCGTGTCAGCTACTCCTTATTTAGAAATACGAGGGGTGGCAAGGTATCCGCTGAGCAGCTGCACAGCCTTTTCACTGCCAATAAGCCTTTGTAGAGATGAACCGTGACTCTGGTCCATCAGTGACTTTCTCACTCCTGTGTTTTGATTGGGTAAAGTTTTTTCTGTGTAAAATCCTCAGACAGTATATAAGAAAATACCACGAGCTGTAGAAGCCATACATCATGAGCCTGTGTGCATGGGGAGCGTATGCACTAGCCAGCTTGTGGATTTCTGTGCCGTCACTCATTCGTCTTAGCTGGGAGAGCGACTCTCCTGACTGATGTTCATCTGTCTCAATGCTCATATAAATATAATCTGTCCTTCCGCTGTGTTAGGAATCAGCTTCTAGTCTCAAGCGATGTCAGCAGTAATGCTTTTGGCTCACAGCCTTCAGGCTCTCGAGGCCAGATTCTCTTCCTTCTTGGGGGGTGGATTTTGACTATAGATTTCTCTCTTGCTCGTTCATAGGCAAGATGTCTCTTCAGGGCATTTCCTCACCCTGATGACTGGTGTTTAGCCTTAACTGTCACTAGCACTTAACAAACAAAGCCTGGAAGAAAAGTCCGGTATTATGGAACAACATCTCCAAGGGAGATGCTGGGGATATACTACCTTTGAGCTAGGGGATGATCTCTCTGTGATGTTTGGAGTTGTTTCTGTGAATGAATGTAGCCAGAAGTTTCATTCTGGACTTCCACAGGCACCTCAGAGTACCACTGGGAATTTTAAAGAAGTACTTTTAAAGTGCAGCAAGGATTTAGAAACGCTCAGACTGTGATCATATTAACTGTGATGGAGCAGTGTTGCTCCGGTGTGAGCAAAAATAGAAGCAGCAAAATTCTGTCATTTGAAAATCAGCTTTTACTGGTACAAAACTTCCATTCAAGGCTGGCCAGACTCTTGCGTTTGGCTCTCTGGTGAGAGAGTGAGCGCCCCGCTCTCAGCCCTTCCACATCAGGCTCCCTTTGATGTGTCCCAGCAGAACTTAATCAGATACCATGAATCTTTTCAATTTTATACAAACTAGGGATTTTAGCTGGAAAGCATACAGGTCAAGGTAGCGCTGTGTTGGAAATACGGTATTTAGTGTGCTTTTGCGTATTCTGGAGGCCTTGTTAAAACAGGAGCCCTAGGTAACAACCCGTGCTGGCCAAACGCTTAGCACAGAGCAGTAACATCATGCGCTGTTCTGCCAGAATTTGGAATTTTGCCCTGAAGACAGACAGGAATCAGATGACAGCTTCAGACATGCCTCCGCAGCAGTAAAGAGAGTGGTGAGTTCACAAGGTCTGCGCTTCCCCTGAGAACATGATGATTAATTTGGGGGAAAAAAAGAACACCAAAAAACCTGTAAAGGTAACAGCCCTGAATAACTAAGTAATCCGACTTTCCCCCTTAGGTGTATGGGGCTACAACAGGATCTCCCACAGATAGTGACCATCCTAAAGAGAAGAGGGAAGGGAAAACTGAAGAAGAATTGGGTTCTGATTCACCCAGCACAGCTGACAGTAAAATTGGCATTTCAATGAATGACAGTACTACATTTAGCAAGGGTTTATTTGTAGACAGTAGAGACTATTCTAAGAAAAACCTTCAGAACATGAGCACAAACCTGTCTGGTGTCAGTTTGCCAGAGGATGACAAACGAAGAGGGGCTCAAGATACTTTAGGATCCCATTTTCTAGCTACTGAAACTGGAAAACAAAAGCCAAACTACAGACTCTCACGAGATGCTCAGCAGGACCTGCCACAGGGTGAAGCCTCGCAGAGCACGGGCAAGCACATCCCTGTCAGCAGCGTTGCCCCTCTCATGAGGCACACGCAGGAGGCTACGGGGCCTCCACCTTCCTCACAGGAGCAAGGATCTTCTGCAGTCAACTACAACCAGGTTGTGCTGCGACGCGAAGTGTCTGGGAGCATGAACAGCATCGAAGAGACAGACTCTCCAGCTAGCTCTCCAAGCGAAGACAATCCACCCACAGAAAATATCGCTTTCATGATTACTAAAACAGCTGTCCAGGTCCTCTCAAGTGGGGAAGTTCATGATATAGTCAGCCGGAAAGGTGGAGATGTGCAAACAGTGAACATTGATGCAAGGAAGGACGTGGTGTCAGAGAAGGTTACCCCAGAAAACCCGGACAGCGAGGAGCCCGTGGTGTGTCTGGACAAAAAACCCGTCATCATCATTTTTGATGAACCAATGGATATTAGGTCAGCGTATAAGCGGCTTTCTACCATTTTTGAAGAATGTGATGAGGAGCTGGAGAAAATGATGACAGATGAAAAGATAGAAGAGGAAGAGGAGGAGGAAGAAAGTGAAGCATGTGAAATCTCTGAGAGCCAGAAGGAAGAGCCACCAGTAACTAATGACAGAAAAGCAATCACGGAGTATTCAGCAGCTCACAATCTCAACGAGCAGTACATATTTAACCTTCAGTCTTCCTCTGACCCTCTAGAAACCAGATCCTCTGCACAGGAGGAAAGCGCAAAGATGGATTTTAACAAATACCGTCAGATCTATGGGCTAAACACAGAAGCAAATTTGGATTCTGCTGATCAGTTTGGAAGCAGGCAGGATTCTAAGAAAAAATTTAAGTTCAAATTCCCTAAAAAGCAGCTGGCTGCTCTGACGCAAGCAATACGAACAGGAACCAAGACTGGGAAGAAGACCTTGCAGGTTGTGGTCTATGAAGAAGAAGAGGAAGATGGGACCCTGAAGCAGCACAAGGAAGCAAAAAGATTTGAAATCACCAGGTCTCAGCCTGAGGACAGTGACAAAAGTCCTTCTGGGAAGCAAGAAGGACCCCCCGGAGCTGCAGTGGCCCTGTCTAGGACTGATGAGATTCGACAGAGTACATACCGAACACTAGACAGCCTTGAGCAGACTATAAAGCAGCTGGAGAACACCATCAGTGAAATGAGTCCAAAATCTATCCCTGAAAACACATACAGCTCTGAGGGAAGCACTGTCCCCTTCTCTGCCCAGATAGTACCAGAGACCCCACCCCGAGAGCTTGTAGTGCTGGATGAGAGCCTTGCTGGCGTAGAGCCCCCTCCGCCAGTGCCAGCCACTTCACGTAAGGTACCTTAGTCCGAGAAATCAAACCTCCAGCTGCTTTCTAAAATCTGCAATAATCACCATTAAACAAGAGGGTCTTGTGATTTGTTTGCTTCCTTTCAGGTGGCTTGTTTGGGATCCCCACGAGGTGTCTAACAGCTAATAGACCATTGGGTTGGGGTTTGTTTGTTGTTGGTTTTTTTTTTTTTAAATCTTTGCTGCTGATTGGTGACGGGCAAATGCAGGGGAGCTGGGTCGAATAATCCGCTGTGTGAAATGACAAGCACCACTGACATGAAATCCAGGCTGATCAGTAGCTGAGCAGTTTCCTCCGTTTGATTCTGGAAATTAACACCTGCGGTGTGAAAGCTCTTGAACTTTCCCTGCATGTAGTACTGTGGCTTATGGGTTTTTTTGGCGCATGGCGTGCAGACTCCTCTTCAAGCACACCGGTACTGATCGCGCCTCCTCCTTGTCTCCCTCCCTGTCCCTCCGCTCATTTCCACAGGGCTCCACCACCGCCTCCCAGACCAGCCGGATGCCTGTGCCCATGGCTTCAAAAACTAGACAAGGAAGCACAGAGAAAGCAGGCAAACAGCACAAGCTGCAGGATCAACGCCAATACAGACAGGTAGTTTTACCCTAAACCCGGTGTTTGGATGGACATTTCATGTTGTTTGTTTATTTAAAAACTCCAGTAACTGACTGAGATTATGCCAAATAACGGATACCTGACTTTCAAGTGAGGTCTAACTGGACGTCCTGGATCCTGGGGGCATGACAGTATCTACTGATCTTTTCACCATGCTTGTGCATGCATGTCTGCAATAAAACACCTGCTGCTTATTTTTTTCCTTTTTTTTTGTTTCTGGTTTTTGGTTTGGTTTTTCTTGTTCATTTGTTTTGGTTTTGATTTGTTGTTTTTTTTTAAAACTGTGGTATTCAGCTGTAATTTTGAGATGTCAACTACCTGTTTACTTTCCCTTTGGTAAATGTGGCAGTTCCTTAGGAGAGCTGGGAATGCTTCTGTTCAGAGAGTCTTTACGGGAAGCCTTGGACACTAACCCGTGCGTGTAATAGATGGCGGTAGATGCACATTTAACTCTCCGGCCGGATATGTCTCTTCACACGTTAATAACCCAGCAGCATGGCCAACGTAGTGCCTAGTCTATAACCCCTAGATCTTGCCTCCTCACAAAAGCTTTGTTGGCTCTTTCTCTCTTTCTATGCACTTTGGGTTTTCTACGAGGTCCAGTCCATGGCTGCAAGACTTAGCTCAGGCCTCGAACTGTTAATCCTTATTCTCCATAGGGCTATTCCCCCAGGTCCTGTTGGTTTATCTTGTTACTGGCTTTCTGACAAACTGTCTCCTGCCGTCTTTATTTGCAGGCTAATGGAAGTGCTAAGAAAGCTGGTGGGGACTATAAGGCTACTTCCCCTACCCTACCTGCTTCTAAGATCCCAGCCTTTTCTCCCACTTCTGGGAAAAGCAGCTCAGCACCTGCTTCTAGTGGTGACAGCTCTAGCCCTCTTAATCCACCCACTAAAACCTCCCTTCCTTCCTCTAACCTTCTCGGTCCTCAGACAGGTCGCATCACTTACTCCACCTCCCTCATCCCCTCTGTCTCTAATGGCTCCTCCAAGTTCCAGAGCCCCACTTACCCAGGGAAAGGTCACCACCTCTCCTTCTCACTCCAGACTCAAAACGGCCGGTCGCCCCCTCCTTCCTCCTCTACCTCCCCTCCCTCCTCTACCTCTCCCACTTCACTGAACCAAGGTGTGAAGAGCATCAGGACAATCCACACACCTAGCTTCACCAGCTACAAGGCACAGAACGGGAATGCCAGCAAGTCCACCCCATCCACGGCCAAGGAGCCATCCTAAAGGCTCGGCACCGCACGCGGGCAAGGTCACCGAGGCTTTGCGCTCGTTTTCATAGAATCCGCAGCCAATATTTTAGCCAGGGAACGTAACCATTTTGCTGTATTGCTGGAGGCTTAACACTAATCACGTGCTGAATACTGATTATTACACTAGATTAGAGTGGAGCTTTTTTGTAAAACTCTGTTGCTGTTGTAATGATAAAAGAGTGTTTTCTTTCTATAGACAGCACCCCGTACAAAAAAGCGTGAAGGTGTGTGAGTGAACTTGACTGCGTGCGCACAGCGGTGTGCACCGAGCATGGGAAAACGTATGGTTAAAAGTTTAGTAAGTTGTTTTGTATAAAGCTATTTTTCATTATGGGGACTAGAAGTGAACAGAGATATACACAACTGTAAAACTGAAACTAAAATATTTTTCTTTTATTTTGGTGTTATTTAGCTTTGTTACAGATTTCTATTTTTGTCAACAAATGTCATGGTTCCTTTCAAGATCTTTTTGCCAAAACATTTTGATACTATTGTAATGTACATTTGAAAGTAGTATGCTGGACAGTAAACCTCTACACAAGAAACAGAACAAGACTGGTCTTAGTGTGTATGAGGCAACTCAACCTATTGCACTGCCATTCTGATTATATTTAAGAATTTGCCAGCCAAGAAAAAAAAAAAAATTGTTTTACACATATAGGTAGTTGCGGATTACTTTTTTTTCTTAGCTAAATCCATCCTTTCTCCTTCAGTTTTATTCTACTGAGACCTGGAAACCTATTAATGTATTGCATTGTGGATTTTAAAATGTACACTTCTGTACTGTTCTGTATACTGGCAAACTTTTGTACATATCTATAAATATATATAAATAAATAAATACTGTATGTGGCTGGGCACATAGAGTAGTTTTACCACACCAAAGTTAATTTTTATGCATGCTTAAAAATATATATAGGGAGGGGGTGATTGATAAAGATGGATGTCAAACAGGAAAAAAAAAGCAAGAATCTTGCATAGTTCATGGTTTTGTAAATAAATTTATTTGTATAACAACATAATGTAATATACAGAATTATGATAAGCAAAGATCTTTACAAAAATAAAGGGCTGCATGCTTATATATTTGTATTTTGTTGCCAATAACTTTTATAACGGTCTCATTTAGCTGTTAAGCTAAATGTTAAACCATCATGAGAAAAACTGACTTTTTTTTCCATATTAAAGCCATACGTAAGTATTAATTCTAAACTGGGGTATTTGAAATTTACCTGGACAAAAGCTAACTGGTGGAACTCTAGGTTAGAAAACTAGCAAGAAAAAAAAAAGCACCAAACCTTTGACCGATCGAATGAGGTATCCTCCCTTCCACCTTTGAGTATTCTTTTATTCCTCCTTGTGAAACAGGGAATTTCTTAAAATGTGCAATTTCAAGGCCGAGCCCTCAAATGGTGCAGCCCTTGCAGCAGCAGTAATGAAAGACTGTAAAAGTTAACTCCCATCTCCTGAGCGCGACACGCAGGCTGGTTCCAGCAGGGTCCCGCTGAGCCCCATCCCTGCTG